>NC_053022.1:483557830-483857830 GCF_003073215.2 Triticum urartu | reverse complement strand
CGCCACTTCAGCCCTGGCTTGGCGCGGCACGCCCTTGGCTTGGCGCTCCTCCCGAACCGCCACCAACACCGCGCTGGCGGAGTACGGGGTGGCAGAAAGGTAGAGTACCAGAGGCTCGAGGGGCCGTGGTGCCACCATCACTGGGGGGGGCTAGTAAGGTATTTCTTGAGGTCTTGGAAGGCCCGGTCAGCCTCCGAGTTCCACTCGAACGGGCCCTTCTTCTTCATGAGCTTGAAGAAAGGTAAGGCATGCTCTCCCAGTTTGGAGATGAAACGCCCTAACGCGGTCAACCACCCCGCTAGCTTCTGCATCTCTTTGAGGGTCTATGGTGGGCTCATGTCCTCGATGGCCTTGATCTTCTCTGGGTTAGCCTCGATCCCTCTGTGGGATACGAGGAATCCCAGCAGCTTGTCGGAGGGGACGCCGAACACGCACTTCTCCGGGTTGAGCCTCAAGTTCACCTGGCGCAGGCTCTCGAAGGTCTCTTCCAAGTCTTGAATCAATGTCCTCGCCTCGCGATACTTGACCACTATGTCATCGACGTAGGCCTCTGCGTTTCTCCCGAGCTTCCGCCCCAGAGCGATGTGCATCAACCGCTGAAAGGTCGCGCCCGCGTTGCGCAGCCCGAAGGGCATGCAGGTGTAGCAGTACACCCCACATGGTGTCAGGAAGGCCCTCTTCTCCACATCTTTCACCGCCATCTTGATTTGATGATACCCTGAGAACGCATCCAGGAAGCACAGCAGGTCACACTCGGCGGTGGATTCGACAATCTGGTCGATGCGCGGGAGTGGGAACGGATCTTGGGGGCAGGCTTTGTTAAGATTGGTGAAGTCGACGCACATCCGTTCCTTCCTGCCTTTTTTGGCACTACGACAGGGTTCGCCAGTCATTCGGGGTATCGGACCTCTCGGATGGCACCTGCCGCTTCCAGCTTGCGTTTCTCTTAGACGATGAAGGCCTGCTTCTCAGTGGACTGCCGTCTTGCTCATTGCTTCAGGGATGGATGTTGGGGCACACCCATAGAACATGCTGGATCACCTCCCTCGGGACCCCTACCAGCTAATTGGGCTCCCACGCGAATATCTCCTTGTTCGCGCGCAAGAACCTCACCAGGGCTTCTTCTTGTTCCGGGTTAAGGCCGGCTCCTATGGTAAAGGTGGCTCCTGAAGACCCGTCCTCGCTGACCGGCACCTGCTTGGTTTCCGCCTCCTCTTGGGTGAACAGCTTCTTCTTCTTGGTGGGCGTGGCCTTCCTGGCCGCAGGGGTACCGGCGTCGGCGGGTTGTGCTGCCACCGCAGTCTTGAAGGCGAGCTCGAGCACCGTCACGGCCTCCTTAGTGTCCCCCTTGATGGTAAGGACGCCCTTGCTCCCTAGCATCTTCATGAGGTTATAAGCCGGGTGAGTCGCCGCCATGAACTGAGCGAGAGCCGGATACCCGAGGATGGCGTTGTATGGGAGACCGATGCGAGCGATGTCGAAGTCCACCAGCTCGGTGTGGTAGTTGTCGCGTGTGCCGAAGGTGGCAGGGAGGCGGATCTGCCCCAGAGAGTGGGCAGCTCCACCACCCACTCAAGAGAAGGGCTTGCTAAGGCTGAGCCGCTCGAGTGGCACGTGGAGGAGGCTGAAGGCTTCTACAGAGAGCAAGTTGAGGCCAGCACCGCCGTCTATGAGGGTCTTGGTGACGGCCACGTTGCAGATGGTGGGCGTGTAGAGCATCGGGAGCATTCCGGAGCCAGCGGTGGAGTCGGGGTGGTCTTCTGAGCCGAAGGTGAGGTCGGCCTCTGGCGCAGCCCAACCCGGCGGAGCCCCCGGGCACATGGAGGTGGCCCCGATCTGACGGAGGAACGGCTTGGCGTGGCAATCTGATGGTGCTGCTTGAGAGCCGCCCAGCAGGGCCGTGACTGCGTGGTGTGCCGGCACCGTGTAGCGAGCGGCGAAGAGGTTGCAGAGTTCCCCCCAGGGGGTCACCATGGATCCAAGGAGGCCGAGCAGCCAGGCGCGTGGCTCGCCGGCGAGGGCCATGGAGACGATGGAGCGACGGAGCAACGAACTGATGGAAGGGAAGCTATGGCGCACCCCTACCTGGCGCGCCAAATGTCGGATGTGGGGTTCCGGCAAACCCTTAAGGTTCGAACATTGGGGTGCGCGCGAAGTCTTTTCCTCCCACCGATCTACGCCCTAGCTCGCTAAGATCTCGCGGACGAACTCGACCAACTCACAACACAGAAAGACACAAGATTTATACTGGTTCGGGCCACCGTTGTGGTGTAATACCCTACTCTAGTGTGGTGGTAGTGGATTGCCTCTTGGGCTGATGATGAATAATACAAGGGGAAGAATAGCCTCCTCAGGTTGAGGTGTTCTTGTGCTTGGCTAACTTGTGTGGGTGAGTGCTGGATGAACTCCTCCTTCTCCTACTGCGGTGGCTAGCTCTACTTATATAGGCCCTGGTCCTCTTCCCAAATATTGAGCGGGAAGGGAGCCAACAACGGTGGGCAAATTTGAAGGGGGACAGCTAGTACAAGCCATCCTGACAAAGGTGGTCTCCGCCTGCAAAAGGCTCTGGTGGTGACGCCGTCTTGGGCTCCACGACGACCTCCATCTTGTCGTCCTTCTGGTCTTGGTCTTGTTGCACCGATATGGCAACCTTTGCCTAATGCCTCGGTACTCCTTGCCTGCACTGGCCTCCTTAGCACCAAAGAGAAAACAAGGACGCTGCGCGCGTTGGCGCCCATCTGGTGTCGATCGTCATGGCTCACGTCACGAGAGCCTCATGAGGTTTGCCTCGCCTTGATATCTCCGCTCCTCGTGAGCCTGCCCGACTAGGCCACTCTAGAGGAGGTCTCGTGTCGTCCGCCTCGCGAGGCTTGGCCCCTCGCGAGGGTCTTGGATGCCTTGTTGATGAAGATGGGTCGTACGACCTGCTGGCTTAGCCACGCCACGGGCCGCAGGCAGGCAAGTCTGGGGACCCCCGTTCCTAGAACACCGATAGTTCGTACAACGCCCAATTTTCTCTTGCACTAAAAGATCTCACATATTTAGAAGCAATTTTTATTGCATTTTTGAACCAATGACATCTTACTTGAGGGATCTTGTTCAATCCATAGGTAGGTATGGTGGACACTTGAAAAAGATTTGGGTTTAAGGGTTTTTGGATGCACAAGTAGTATCTCTACTTGGTGTGGATTTTTGGCTAGCAAAGATGGGGGGCAAGCATCACATGTTGAAGGATCTATGACAATATGACTTCTATGTGAATATAAACATACATAAACCATTACGTCGTCTTCCTTGTCCAACGTCAACAATTTTGGCATATAATATTTGATGAGGCCTCACAATCACAAAAGATTTCTAGGATAGTATATTTATATGTGAATCTTCCCCTCCCTTATTAATTTTTTCATGAGTTGCATCACTGACCAATGTTATGTTTGTCAAACTCTAATAAAATTTTCTTACTTATACTTTTCCTTATGTGGTGCTATCACCTACCATAGGATTAGTATATGATCTTATTGATCCATTTCCTTTCTTTTATTTGCTTTCTTTCTCTTTTTCTTTTCTTTATTTGCAACAAGGAAGGAAAGAAAGTAAAAACTCAAACTAAACTTCATTATATAACTTGCACATGATAACAATGATGTATCACTAAGAAAATTCTCAAAGAAGAAAAGATCAGACTAAACTTTATTCATCTAAGCAAAAGATCGAACTAAGATAAGTAAAAGCAAAAGATAGTGGGATGATACAATACTGGGGCACCTCCCCCAAGCTTGGCGGAAGCCAAGGGGAGTGCCCATATCTGATACTAAACTCTCCTTTGGTGGTGTCCGTAGGCTCCTCCCGCTTCGCCTCGATCTTCATCAGCCAAACATCTTCTTCCATGTGGTTGGAGGAGCAGGAAGACATGATGCCTAGCTTGATAAATCTGACCGGAAACAGCAAGAAAAGAGAACAGAGGATTTTCTCCGCGATACTGTGGTTAATAGGTTAGGGAAGTATATATAGAATTTTTATCTTGGAAGGCAAGCATATAGACTAAAAACGGATTACTGGAGGTGTCCCAGGTGGGCACAACCCACCTGGGCGCGCCAGGCATGCCTGGCACGCCCTGGGGTCTTGTGACCACCAGGGGACGCTTCCTGGAACTTTCTTTATTTCCAAAATTTTAAAATATTCCAAAACTGATAAAAAATATTTTTGCAGATTTTTCAGAGTTCGTTTGCTTATCGTACTACGCACCTCCTTATTTTGACGATTCTGGAGTGTTCCTGAAGGACTCTTTTATG
Organism: Triticum urartu; assembly: GCF_003073215.2. Taxonomy (NCBI): domain Eukaryota; kingdom Viridiplantae; phylum Streptophyta; class Magnoliopsida; order Poales; family Poaceae; genus Triticum; species Triticum urartu. The sequence goes on along the minus strand of NC_053022.1, from coordinate 483,853,535 downwards.
TATTCTTCTGGTGTCATAGTTTGGATAATATTGCTTTCAACATTAATAGGCGTACCTAAGATATAATGCTTTATACGTTGTCCATTGACAACATTCGGGTTAGTACCTTCAGAATTATTTATTTTGATGGCACCGGACCAGTAAACATCCTCGATGACATAGGGGCCTTCCCATTTGGAGAGGAGTTTTCCTGCAAAGAATCTGAAACAAGAGTTTTACAAAAGAACATATTCTCCGACTTTAAACTCACGTTTTTGAATTCTTTTGTCATGCCATCTTTTAACTTTCTCTTTGAATAACTTTGCATTCTCATATGCTTGGGTTCTCCATTCATCTAATGAGCTTATATCAAATAACCTATTTTCACTAGCAAGTTTGAAATCATAATTGAGTTCTTTAACTGCCCAGTATGCTTTATGTTCTAACTCAAGAGGCAAATGACAAGCCTTTCCATAAACCATTTTATAAGGAGACATACCCATAGGATTTTTATATGCTGTCCTATAAGCCCACAGTGCATCATCTAATTTCTTAGACCAATTCTTCCTGGACCTATTAACAATCTTTTGCAAAATTAATTTTATTTCTCTATTGCTAAGTTCAACTTGCCACTAGACTGAGGATGATAAGGTGATGCAATTCTATGGTTAACATCATACTTAGCAAGCATTTTACGGAAAGCACCATGAATAAAGTGTGAACCACCATCAGTCATTAAATATCTAGGGACTCCAAACCTTGGGAAAATAACTTCCTTAAGCATTTTAATAGAGGTGTTGTGATCAGTACTGCTAGTTGGGATAGCTTCTACCCATTTAGTAACATAATCAACAGCAACCAAAATATGTGTATACCCATTAGAGGAAGGAAAAGGTCCCATGTAATCGAATCCCCAAACATCAAAAGGTTCAACAACAAGTGAATAGTTCATAGGCATCTCCTAACGCTTACAGATATTGCCTATTCTTTGGCATTCATCACAAGATGAGACATAGTTACGAGCATCCTTGAAGAAAGTAGGCCAATAAAATCCAGACTGTAATACCTTATGAGCAGTTCTATCTCCAGCATGATGCCCTCCATAAGCTTTGGAGTGACATTTCCGTAGGATTTGTCCCTGTTCATGCTCAGGTACACAACATCTAATAATACCATCTACTCCTTCCTTATAAAGATGTGGGTCATCCCAGAAGTAATGTCTTAAATCATAGAAGAACTTTTTCTTTTGTTGGTAAGTAAATCTAGGTGGCAAATATTTAGCAACAATGTAATTAGCATAGTCAGCATACCAAGGAGTACTATTAGCAACATTTATTGCAGCTAACTGCTCATCAGGAAAACTATCATCAATAGGAAGTGGGTCATCAAGCACATTTTCAAGCCTAGACAAGTTATTAGCTACAGGGTCTCAGCTCCCTTTCTTTCAATAATATGCAAATCAAATTCTTGCAACAAGAGAACCCAATGAATAAGTCTAGGTTTAGCATCTTTCTTTTCCATAAGATATTTAATAGCAGCACGGTCTGTGTGAACATTAACTTTGGAATCAACAATATAAGGTCTAAATTTATCACAAGCAAACACCACTGCTAAGAATTCTTTTTCAGTTATAGCATAATTTCTTTGAGCACTGCCTAGAGTTTTACTAGCATAGTGAATGACATTCAATTTCTTATCAACTCTTTGTCCTAGAAGAGCACCAACAGCATAATCACTAGCATCAAACATAATTTCAAAAGGCAAATTCCAATCAGGTGGTTGAACTATAGGTGCATTAATTAAAGCTTTCTTGAGTGTTTCAAAGGCTTCAAGACAATCATCATCAAAGACAAAAGGAATATCCTATTGCAAAAGATTAGTGAGTGGCCTAGAAATTTTAGAAAAGTCTTTGATAAATCTCCTATAGAAACTAGCATGACCTAGGAAACTACGAATGCCTTTGATGTCCTTGGGACATATCATTTTCTCAATAGCATCAACCTTAGCTTGGTCCACTTTAATACCTTTTTCAGAAATTTTATGACACAAGACAATGCCTTCATTTACCATAAAGTGGCACTTCTCCCAATTCAAGACAAGATTTCTTTGTTCACATCTCTGCAAAACTCGATCAAGATTGCTTAAACAATCGTCAAAAGACTTCCCATAAATAGAAAAGTCATCCATGAAAACCTCAACAATCTTTTCACAAAAGTCAGAGAATATGGCCATCATACATCTTTGAAAGGTAGCAGGTGCATTACATAAACCAAAAGGCACATGTCTATAAGCATAGGTTCCAACAGGACAAGTAAAAGTGGTCTTTTCTTGATCAGGTTGAGAAACAGGTATTTGCGAGAAGCCAAAATATCCATCAAGGAAGCCAAATGTGTGTGCTTAGATAATCTTTCAAGCATTTGGTCAATAAAAGGCAATGGGTAATGATCTTTTCTAGTAGCTTTATTTAATTTTCTGAAATCAATTACCATTTTATAGCCTGTAACAATTCTTTGTGGAATAAGTTCATTCTTATCATTAGGAACAACAGTTATACCTCCTTTCTTAGGGACACAATGAACAGGACTTACCCATCTACTATCAGCTATAGGATAGATTATACCTGCTTCCAGAAGTTTTAATATTTCCGTTCTTACCACCTCTTTCATCTTTGGATTTAACCGACGTTGGTGATCAACAACTGGTTTAGTATCAGGTTCCATATTAAATTTTTTCTGACATAGAGTGGGACTAATGCCCTTTAAATCATCAAGAGTATACCCAATAGCAGCTCAGTGCTTCCTTAGAACTTTCAATGATCTTTCTTCTTCATGTTCTGAAAGGTTAGCACTGATAATAACAGGATATATCTTCTTTTCATCAAGATAAGCATATTTCAAAGTGTCTGGCAATTGTTTTAGTTCAAACACAGGATCACCTTTAGGTGGAGGAGGACCTCCAAGAGTTTCAATAGGCAAATTGTGTTTAAGCAGAGGACGTTGTTCAAAGAAAATATTATCTATTTCATTTCTTTCATGCATATGTAAATCATTCTCATGGTCTAGCAAGTATTGCTCTAAAGGATCAATAGGTGGCACAGCAATAGAAGCAAGACCAATGAATTCATCCTTACTAGGCAATTATTTTTCATGATAATTTCTACTAAACTTGGAAAAATTAAACTCATGAGACTCATCACCAAAGCTAACACCCACAGTTTGTTTCTGGCAATCTATCCTAGCATTAACTGTGTTCAAGAAAGGTCTACCAAAGATAATGGGACAGAAGTCATCAGGTGGGGTACCAAGAACAAGAAAATCGGTAGGATATTTTGTTTTCCCACACAAGACTTCAACATCCCTGACAATCTCAACTGGTGATATAGTGTCTCTATTTGCAAGTTTAATAGTAACATCTATGTCTTCTATCTCAACAGGTGCCATGTCCTCTCGAATTTCTTGATATAACTTGTGAGGAATAGCACTCACACTATCACCCATATCACATAAACCATAATAATAGTGATCTCCTATTTTAACTAAAATGACAGGCAGGCCAACAACTAGTCCATTTTTATCCCTTTTTCAGATTTGGCAATTCTAGCAGCTTATGCACAGAAGTAGATAACATGCCCATCCACATATTCTTCTAAGAGATCTTTAACCATGGCAATATTAGGCTCAACTCTAATTTGTTCATCTGGTTTAGGTGTTCTAACAGAGCTTTTGTTGACCACAGTTGAAACTTTAGCATGTTCTTTTATCCTAACAGGAAAAGGAGGTTTCTCAATGTAAGCAGTAGGAACAACTGGATCAACATTATAGAGTATAGTTTCTTCTTTAACTGTTACCGGTTCTTTAATTTCTTCTTTAATAGGTGGATGATATTTAAGCCACTTCTCTTTAGGGAGTTCAACATGATTAGCAAATGATTCAAAAAAGGAGGCTACTATCTCAGAGTCAAGTCCATATTTAGTGCTAAACTTTTGAAAAGCATCGGTATCCATAAAAGATTTAACACAATCATACTTAAGCTTTATACCTGACTCTTTACCTTCATCGAGTTCCCAATCTTCAGAGTTGCATTTAATTCTTTCCAAAATATCCCACCGGAATTCAATAGTCTTCTTCATAAAAGAACCAGCACAAGAAGTATCCAGCATGGTTTGATCATTACAAGAAAGCCGAGCATAAAAATTCTAAATAATAATTTCTCTTGAGAGCTCATGATTGGGGCATGAATATAACATTGACTTAAGCCTCCCCCAAGCTAGAGCGATACTTTCTCCTTCACGAGGCCAAAAATTATATATATAATTCCGATCACGATGAACTAGATGCATAGGATAATTTTTTTGGTGAAACTCCAATTTTAAACGATTCCAATTCCATGATCCAGTATCATCGTATAGCCTATACCATGCCAATGCTTTTCCATTCAAAGATAAAGGGAAAACCTTTTTCATAACTTCATCCCTGGGTAAACCTGCAAGCTTAAACAAAACACAAATTTGTTCCACATGTATCAAGTGCATATCAGGATGTTCGGTTCCATCTCCAGCATAAGGATTAGCTAGCAGTTGTTCTATCATACCCGAAGGAATTTTATATTCAATATTTTCAGTAGGTGCAGTAGGTTGAGGGGAAATTAATTGTGGTTCTGAACGAGGTGAAGATACCCCGAACAAACCCCTGAAAGGATTGTTTTCCATAGTAACAAGTAACAATAAATTTCAGCACACTATATAAATGATTCCTTACCGAATTCCACTTACCAAAGGCGCTTCACTCCCCGGCAACGGCACCACAAAATAGCCTTGATGACCCAAAAGTATAGGGGGTAAATTGTAGCTCTTTTCGATAAGTAAGAGTGTTGAACCCAACGAGGATCAGAAGGAAATGACAAGTAGTTTTCAGTAAGGTATTGTCTGCAAGTGTTGAAATTGTAAGTAGTGAGTAGTTTGGTAGCAAGATAATCTGTAACGAGAAAGTAACGATAATTGTAACAAGTATGCAGCAAGGTAGCCCAATCCTTTTGAGGCAAAGGACAAGCCAAAATGGTCTCTTATGATAAGAAAAGTGTTCTTGAGGGTACACGAGCATTTCATCTAGTCACTTTCATCATGTTGGTTTGATTTGTGTTTGCTACTTTGATAATTTGATATGTGGGTGGACCGGTGCTTAGGTGTTGTTCTTACTTGAACAAACCTCCTACTTATGATTAACCCTCCCGCAAGCATCCGCAACTACAGGAAAAGTATTAAGGATAAATCCTAACCATAGCATTAAATTCTAACCAATCGGTCCCTTACGGAATAGTGCATAAACTGGGGTTTAAGTTTCTATCACTCCCGCAACCCACCATCTATTTAATACTCCACAATGCATTCCCTTAGGCCCAAATATGGTGAAGTGTCATGTAGTCGACATTCACATGACACCACTAAGGGAATCACAACATACATACTATCAAAATATCGAACACATATCAAATTCACATGATTACTTGCGACATGATTTCTCCCGTGACCTCAAGAACAAAAGTGACTACTCACAAAAACTAAACATGCTCATGATCCAAGGCGTATTAATATGCATAATGGATCTGAACATATAATCTTCCACCAAATAAATTATATAGTAATGAACTACAAGATGTAATGAACACTACTAGTCGCCCCCTAGCAACAATCTATAGTTCCGGTAACAAGATTGAATACAATAGATGGACTAGGGTTTGAGATGAGATGGTGCTGGTGAATATGTTGGTGGAGATTGCCCTCCCCAAGATGGGAGAGTTGATGATGATGACGATGATTTCCCCCTCTAGGAGGGAAGTTCCCCCGGCAGAATCACTCCGCCGGAGGGCAAAAGTGCTCCTGCCTAAGTTCCGCCTCGAGACGGTGGCGCTCCGTCCCGAAAGTATTCTTCTTATTTTTTCTAGGTCAAAACCACTTATATACCAGAAGATGGGCATCGGAGGTGGGCCGAGGAGACCACAACCCACCAGGGCGCGCTAGAGGGGCCCGGTGCACCCAGGTGGGTTGTGCCCACCTGGTGGCCCCCTCTGGTACTTATTGGCTCCAATATTTCTTATATATTCCATAAAAAATCTCCGTGAAGTTTCAGCTCATTTGGAGTTGTGCATAATAGGTGGCCTGACGTAGCTTTTTCAGGTCCAGATTTCTAGCTGCCGGAATTCTCCCTCTTTGTGTGTACCTTGCAAATTATGAGAGAAAAGGCATTAGAATTACTCCAAAAAGCATTATTATGGATAAAAACATTGTAAATAACAGTAAGAAAACATGATGCAAAATGGACGTATCAAATAGACGGTGGTTGTGGAGAAGACAAAAAGAAGGAGATAGTCTCACATCAACTAGGCGTATCATCGGGCTATGGAGATGCCCATTAATAGATATCAATTTGAGTGAGTAGGGATTGCCATGCAACGGATGCACTAGAGCTATAATTTTATGAAAGCTCAAAAAGAAACTAAGTGTGTGTGCATCCAACTTGCTTGCTCACGAATACCTAGGGCAATTTCAGGAAGCCCGTCATTGGAATATACAAGCCAAGTTCTATATTGAAAAAATTCCCACTAGTATATGAAAGTGATATCATAGGAGACTCTCTATCATGAAGATCATGGTGCTACTTTGAAGCACAAGTGTGGCAAAAAAGGATAGTAACATTGTCCCTTCTCTCTTTTTCTCTCATTTTTTTATTTGGGCCTTCTCTCATTTTTTGGCCTCTTTTATTTAATTTTTCGTCCGGAGTCTCATCCCGACTTGTGGGGGAATCATAGTCTCCATCATCCTTTCCTCACATGGGACAATGCTCTAATAATGAGGATCATCACACTTTTATTTACTTACAACTCGATACTTAGAACAAAATATGACTCTATGTGAATGCCTCCGACGGTGTACCGGGATGTGCAATGAATCAAGAGCGACATGTATAACAAATGATGAACGGTGGCTTTGCCACAAATACGATGTCAACTACATGATCATGCAAAGCAATATGACAATGATGGAGCGTGTCATAATAAACGGAACGGTGGAAAGTTGCATGGCAATATATCTCAGAATGGCTATGGAAATGCCATAATAGGTAGGTATGGTGGCTGTTTGGAGGAAGGATATGTGGTGGGTTTATGGTACTGACAAATTTTGCGCGGTACTAGAGAGGCTAGCAATGGCGGAAAGGAAAGAGTGAGTATAATCCATGGGGTTAACATTAGTCATAAAGAAATCGCATACTTATTGCAAAAATATACCAGTCATTGAAACAAAGTACTACACGCATGCTCCTAGGGGGATAGATTGGTAGGAAAAGACCATCGCTCGTCCCCGACCGCCACTCACAAGGAAGACAATCAAAAAATAAATCATGCTCTGACTTCATCACATAACGGTTCACCATACGTGCATGCTACGGGACTCACAAACTTTAACACAAGTATTTCTCAAATTCACAACTACTTACTAGCATGACTCTAATATCACCATCTTCATATCTCAAAACAATCATAAGGAATCAAACTTCTCTTAGTATTCAATGTACTTTATATGGAAGTTTATATTATATCCCTCTTGGATGCCTATCATATTAGGACTAATTTTATAACCAAAGCAAATTACCATGTTGTTTAGAGACTCTCAAAATAATATAAGTGAAGTGCGAGAGTTCATCAATTTCTATAAAATAAAACCACCTGTGTGTTCTAAAAAGATATAAGTGAAGCACTAGAGCAAATTTTTCCTAGCTCAAAAGATATAAGTGAAGCACATAGAGCATTCTAATAAATCACGATTCATGCGTGTCTCCCTCAAAAGGTGTGTACAGCAAGGATGATTGTGGAAAACTAAAAAGTAAAGCCTCAAATCATAATAAACGATTGATGTCTACTACACAACCTTCTTGTAGACGTTGTTGGGCCTCCAAGTGCAGAGGTTTGTAGGACGGTAGAAAATTTCCCTCAAGTGCATGACCTAAGGTTTATCAATCCGTGGGAGGCGTAGGATGAAGATGGTCTCTCTCAAGCAACCCTGCAACCAAATAATGAAGAGTCTCTTATGTCCCCAACACACCCAATACAATGGTAAATTGTATAGGCGCACTAGTTCGGCGAAGAGATGGTGATACAAGTGCAATATGGATAGTAGATAATGGTTTTTGTAATCTGAAAATATAAAAACAGCAAGGTAGCAAGTGGTAGAAGTGAGCACAAATGGTATTGCAATGCTAGGAAACAAGGCCTAGGGTTCATACTTTCACAGTGCAAGTTCTCTCAACAATAATAACATAATTGGATCATATAACTATCCCTCAACATGCAACAAAGAGTCACTCCAAAGTCACTAATAGCGGAGAATAAACGAAGAGATTATGGTAGGGTATGAAACCACCTCAAAGTTATCCTTTCTGATCGATCTATTCAAGAGTCAGTAGTAAAATAACATGAAGCTATTCTTTCTATTCAATCTATCATAGAGTTCGTACTATAATAAGACCTTAAGACACAAATCAACCAAAACGCTAATGCCACCTAGATACTCCAATGTCACCTCAAGTATCCGTGGGTATGATTATACGATATGCATCACACAATCTCAGATTCATCTATTCAACCATCACAAAGAACTTTAAAGAGTGCCCCAAAGTTTCTACTGGAGAGTCAAGACGAAAACGTGTGCCAACCCCTATGCATAAGTTCACGAGGTCACGGAACTCGCAAGTTGATCACCAAAACATACATCAAGTGGATCACGTGATATCCCATTGTCACCACAGATAAGCACATGCAAGACATACATCAAGTGTTCTCAAATCCTTAAAGACTCAATCCGATAAGATAACTTCAACGGGAAAACTCAATTCATCACAAGAGAGTAGAGGGGGAGAAACATCATAAGATCCAACTATAATAGCAAAGCTCGCGATACATCAAGATTGTACCACCTCAAGAACACGAGAGAGAGAGAGATCAAACACATAACTACTGGTACACACCCTCAGCCCCGAGGGAGAACTACTCCCTCCTCGTCATGGAGAGCACCGGGATGATGAAGATGGCCACCGGAGAGGGATTCCCCCCTCCGGCAGGGTGCCGGAACGAGTCTAGATTGGTTTTCGGTGGCTACGAAGGCTTCTGGCGACGGAACTCCCGATCTATTCTGCTCTCCGAAGTTTTTAGGGTATATGGGTATATATAGGAGGAAGAAGTACGTCGGTGGATCTCCGGGCTGTCCACGAGGCAGGGGGCGCGCCTAGGGGGTGGGCGCGCCCCCACCCTCATGGGCAGCCCGGGACTCTTCTGGTCCATCTCCGATACTCCATGGGCTACTCTTGGTCCAAAAATAAGTTCCGTGAAGTTTCAGTTCAATTGGACTCCGTTTGATTTTCCTTTTCTGTGATATTCAAAAACAAGGAAAAAAAACAGAAAGTGGCACTGGGCTCTAGGTTAATAGGTTAGTCCCAGAAATCATATAAAATAGCATATTAATGCATATAAAACATCCAAGGTTGATAATATAATAGCATGGAACAATCAAAAATTATAGATACATTGGTGCCGGGGTTTCTGATCCACGGGCACCTATGGGACCGGCGAACCGGGTCCCTTTTGGTTCGGCGGGGGGCGGAGGTTGCGCAAAGAGCAGATCGAGGCGAAGCAAGCGGGCGGTTGGTCGTGTGAGGGGTAAATCGAGGTGAAGCACGCGAACGATTTACCCAGGTTCGGGCCGCAAGGATGCGTAAAACCCTACTCCTGCTTTGTGGATTGGTATTGATTTCTAGCTCGGGAGCGAGCGTGAGTGTGTGGAATTGCTGAACCTCGCGAGGGCTCTCGAGGTGGCCGCCCCCCTCTACGTTGCACACGGGCCTCCTTTTATACTCAAGGGGTTACCGACATAGAGCAACGGGGGCCAAGGGCAAAAATGGAAAGGGTGCCGTGGGTAGGCACAGCTAGGCGCTGTAGTAGGCACAGCTAGCTGCTACAGTGTTATCATACCTAACCCTGACGGCAGGGGACAAGGGCATTAAATGCCCGTCTGTGTCGCCTAGACAGCACCGAAAGGGACCGCTAGGGACGCCACCGTCTTGCCACGGTGGTTGTCTTGTCAGCGCCTGCGTGCCACCGCACGCCCCTAGCTGCACAGCCTCCTGCCACGTGCGCTCGGGAGGGGCCCCGGAGCGACACGTGGGTGGATGTGCTGGAGCGTGGTCATGGAGTGGGGGCTTGCCGCGGCAAGCGCCTTGCCGCGGCCGTCGACTTGTCGCTTCCGGGAGCTTGTCGCTCACCGGGCCTTGTCGGGGCGCGTAGTGCGCCGCGGCAAGTTCCTTGGAATGCCTCGGACGACCTTCCCGGCAAGCGCCTCTTGCCGGGGTCTTGGGACGCTTCTAATGGCCTTCCCAGCAAGCTCCTCTTGCCGGGGTCTTGCCTTTTTCCCGGCAAGCTCCTCTTGCCAGGGTCTTGTCTTGAGTACTTTGTTCTTGAATGGTCTTAAGAGGGACCACAAGGAATCTTGGCGGCGAACTGGCAGGCCCTGCCGCGGGACGCTGCGACTACCCGTGCACAAGTTCGGGGTACAAGGGTACCCCTACTCTAGTACACCGACAATTGGAGACGTATCAACACTTCAACCAAAACACATATCATGTGGTGAATAAAAATATAGCCTCAAGTAAAGTTACCGATAGACGAAGACGAAAGAAGGGATGCCTTCCCGGGGCATCCCCAAGCTTAGGCCTTTCGACATCCTTGAATATTACCTCGGGGTGCCTTGGGCATCCCCAAGCTTAGGCTCTTGCCACTCCTTATTCCATAGTCCATCAAATCCTTACCCAAAACTTGAAAACTTCACAACACAAAACTCCAACAGAAAATCTCGTAAGCTCCGTTAGTATAAGAAAATAAATCACCACTTTTGTTACTGTTGTGAACTCATTCTTTATTTGTATTGGTGTACTATCTATTGTATTCCAACTTTTCCATGGCTCGTACCCCCCGATACTAGCCATAGATGCATCAAAATAAGCAAACAACACGCGAAAAACAGAATCTGTCAAAAACAGAACATTCTGTAGAAATATGGTCATTTCGAATACTTATGTAACTCAAAAAATTCTTAGAAATTAGGAAGTCCTAGATAATTTGTTTATTAATCCTCTGCAAAAATAATCCGTATTTTATCGCTCTTATGTTAAAAATTAAAACTAATCTCCTGGGCAAAAAAGTTTCTGTTTTTCAGCAGGATCAAATCAACTATTACCATAAGCTATCCCAAAGGTCTTACTTGGCACAAACACTAACTAAAACAAAAGACCACATCGAAACATGGGCTAGATGATTTATTCAAAGCAAAACAGGACCTAAAACTCAAGAACAAAAATAAAATTGGGTTGCCTCCCAACAAGCCCTTTTCTTTAAAGCCTTTTAGCTAGGCATTGATAATTTCGATGATGCTCACAAGAAAGATAGCAATTGAAACACGAAGAGAGCATCATGAAACATGTGAAAAACAAGTTTAAGTCTAACATGTTTCCTATGCATAGGCATTTTATAAGCAAACAAATTATCAAGACAAGCAAAAACTAGCATATGCATGGAAGAAGAAAGAAACAATAGCAATTCAACATGACGAGAGGTAATTTAGTAACATGAAAATTTCTACAACCATATTTTCCTCTCTCAGAATAATTACATGTGTGATCATATTCAAATTCAACGATATAACTATCACATAAAATATTCTCTTCATGATCCACATGCATGCAAAGTTGGCACTCTTCCAAAATAGTGGGATTATCATAAAATAAATTCATGACCTCTCTGAACCCACTTTTATCAAAAACTTGATAAGATTGATCAATATCCAAATATGTGGGATCTAAAGTTGACACTCTTCCAAACCCACTTTCAACATTATTTCAAATATTATTATCAACCTCATAATCATCATGGGGAGTAAATAAATTTTCAAGGTCGTAAGAAGAATCACCCCAATCATGATCATTGCAACAAGTAGTGGACATAGCAAAATTAGCATCCCCAAGCTTGGGGTTTTGCATATCATTAACACAATTGACACTAATAGAATTTATAATAACATCATTGCAATCATGCTTTTCATTCAAGGAGCTATCGTGAATCACTTTGTAATTTTCTTCTTTCAACACTTCGTCACAAATTTCAGATTCATGAATTTCAAGCAAAACCTCATAAAGATAATCCAGTGCATTCAACACACTAGCAATTGGTTCATCATAATTGGATCTTTTAAAAAGATTAGCAAGTGGATGAGGATCCATAACAATAGATTTTTAGCAAGCGGAGATGCAAGCAAATAGAAGGCACATGGCAACACAAGCAAAAAATAAGATCGAACGAAAGAAGGGTGAAGAGAAGGCGAATATTTTCAAAAATCATTTTAGTAGTGGGTGAGAGGAAAACGAGAGGCGAATGCGGAATAATGTAATGCGAGATATGAGAGTTTATGATGGGTACTCGATATGTCTTATCTTGGTGTAGATCTCCCAAGCAACGGCGCCAAAAATACTTCTTGCTACCTCTTGAGCTTGCGTTGATTTTTCCCTTGAAGAGGAAAGGGTGATGCAGCAAAGTAGCGTAAGTATTTACCTCGGTTTTGAGAACCAAGGTATCAATCCAGTAGGATACTACGCAACAAGCCACCGAATACCTGCACAAACAAACACCAACTTGCAACCAACGCGACAAAGGGGTTGTCAATCCCTTCACGGTTATTCGCAAAGTGAGATCTGATAGAGATGGATAAACGGTAAAGTAGTATTTTTGGTATTTTTGGTTTATGGAATGGAAAGTAAAAGATTGCAAAGTAAGGGAACAGCGATAGAAATTGCAAGTAAACAGAAACTAATATGATGTAAAATAGACCCGGGGGCCATAGGTTTCACTAGAGGCTTCTCTCAAGATAGAAGTTATTACGGTGGGTGAGCAAATTACTGCCGAGCAATTGATAGAAAAGCGCAAAGTTATAACGATAACTAAGGCAATGATCATGAATATAGGCATCACGTCCGTGTCAAGTAGACCAAAACGATTCTGCATCTACTACTACTACTCCACACATCGACCGACTCCTGCCTGCATCTAGAGTATTAAGTTCATAAGAACAGAGTAATGCATTAAGTAAGATTACATGTGCTACCTCTTGAGCATGCGTTGGTTTTCCCTTGAAGAGGAAAGAGTGATGAAGCAAAGTAGCGTAAGTATTTCCCTCAGTTTTTGAGAACCAAGGTATCAATCCAGTAGGAGACTACACGCAAATCGTCTAGTACCTGCACAAACAATCAAGAACCTTGCAACCAACGCGATAAAGGGGTTGTCAATCCCTTCGTGGCCACTTGCAAAAGTGAGATCTGATAAAGATAATAAGATAAATATTTTTGGTATTTTTGTTGTATAGATTGAAAAGTAAAGATTGCAAAATAAATAGTAAACTAGAATTGCAAATCGGAAACTTATATCATGTAAAGTAGACCCAGGGGTCATAGGTTAATACGTTAGTCCCAAAAATAATATAAAAGTGCATATTAAAGCCCATTAAACATCCAAAACAGATAATATAATAGCATGGAACAATCAAAAATTATAGATACATTGGAGACGTATCAAGCATCCGCAAGCTTAATTCCTGCTCGTCCTCGAGTAGGTAAATGATAAAAACAGATTTTTTTTTATGTGGAATGCTACCTAACATAATTTTCAATATAATTTTCTTTATTGTGGCATGGATATTCAGATCCGAAAGATTCAAGACAAAGTTTAATATTGACATAAAAACAATAATACTTCAAGCATACTAACCAAGCAATTATGTCTTCTCAAAATAACATGGCCAAAGAAAGTTATCCCTACAAAATCATGTAGTCTGGCTATGCTCTATCTTCATCACACAAAATATTTAAATCATGCACAACCCCGATGACAAGCCAAGCCATTGTTTCATACTTTTGATGTTCTCAAACTTTTTCAATCTTCACGCAATACATGAGCGTGAGCCATGGATATAGCACTATATGTAGAATAGAATGGTGGTTGTGGAGAAGAAAAAATGGAGAAGATAGTCTCACATCAACTAGGCATATCAACGGGCTATGGAGATGCCCATCAATAGATATTAATGTGAGTGAGTAGGTATTGCCATGCAACGGATGCACTAGAGCTATAAATGTATGAAAGCTCAACAAAATAAACTAAGTGGGTGTGCATCCAACTTGCCTGTTCACGAAGACCTAGGGCATTTTGAGGAAGCCCATAATTGGAATATACAAGCCAAGTTCTATAATGAAAAATTCCCACTAGTATATGAAAGTGACAACATAAGAGACTCTCTATCATGAAGATCATGTTGCTACTTCGAAGCACAAGTGTGGAAAAAGGATAGTAGCATTGCCCCTTCTCTCTTTTTCCCTCATTTTTTTATTTGGGCCTTTTTATGGCCTCTTTTTTTATTTCTTTTTTTTCATCCAGAGTCTCACCCCGACTTGTGGGGGAATCATAGTCTCCATCATCCTTTCCTCACTGGGACAATGCTCTAATAATGATGATCATCACACTTTTATTTACTTACAACTCAAGAATTACAACTCGATACTTAGAACAAAATATGACTCTATGTGAATGCCTCCAGTGGTGTACCAGGATGTGCAATGAATCAAGAGTGACATGTATGAAAAATTATGAACGGTGGCTTTGCCACAAATACGATGTCAACTACATGATCATGCAAAGCAATATGACAATGATGGAGCGTGTCATAATAAACGAAACGGTGGAAAGTTGCATGGCAATATATCTCGGAATGGTTATGGAAATGCCATAATAGGTAGGTATGGTGGCTGTTTTGAGGAAGGTAAATGGTGGGTTTATGGTACCGGCAAAAGTTGTGCGGTACTAGAGAGGCTAGCAATGGTGGAAGGGTGAGAGTGCGTATAATCCATGGACTCAACATTAGTCATAAAGAACTCACATACTTATTGCAAAAATCTATTAGTTATCGAAACGAAGTATTGCGCGCATGCTCCTAGGGGGATAGATTGGTAGGAAAATACCATCGCTCGTTCCCGACCGCCACTAATAAGGAAGACAATCAAAAAAAAATCATGCTCCGACTTCATCACATAACGGTTCACCATACGTGCATGCTACGGGAATCACAAACTTTAACACAAGTATCTCTTAAATTTACAACTACTCCACTAGCATGACTCTAATATCACCATCTTCATATCTCAAAACAATCATAAAGAATCAAACTTCTCATAGTATTCAATGCACTTTTTATGGAAGTTTTTTTGTTATACCCATCTTGGATGCCTATCATATTAGGACTAGTTTTATATCCAAAGCAAATTACCATGCTGTTCTAAAAGACTCTCAAAATAATATAAGTGAAGCATGAGAGATCAATAATTTCTATAAAATAAAACCACCACCATGCTCTAAAAAGGTATAAGTGAAGCACTAGAGCAAAATTTATCTAGCTCAAAAGATATAAGTGAAGCACATATAGTATTCTAATAAATTCCGATTCATGTGTGTCTCCAAAATGTGTGTACAGCAAGGATGATTGTGGTAAACTAAAAAGCAAAGACTCAAATCATACAAGACCCTCCAAGCAAAATACATATCATGTGGTGAATAAAAATATAGCCTCAAGTAAAGTTACCGATAGACGAAGACGAAAGAGGGGATGCCTTCCGGGGCATCCCCAAGCTTAGGCTTTTGGTTGTCCTTGAACTTTACCGTGGGGTGCCTTGGGAATCCCCAAGATTAGGCTCTTGCCACTCCTTGTTCCAAAATCCATCAAATCTTTACCCCAAAACTTGAAAACTTCACAACACAAAACTCAACAGAAAATCTCATGAGCTCCGTTAGTATAAGAAAACAAACCCCCACTTTAAGGTACTGTAATTAAATCATTCTTTATTTATATTGGTGTTAAACCTACTTTATTCCAACTTCTCTATGGTTCATACCCCCCGATACTAGCCATAGATTCATCAAAATAAGGAAACAACACACGAAAAACAGAATCTGTCAAAAACAGAATGGTTTGTAGAAATCTGTAGGTTTTGAATACTTCTGTAACTCCACAAATCCTGAGAAATTAGGAAGTACTAAATAATTTGTCTATATATCTACTGCAGTTGGAATTGGTATTTTATCGCTCTCTGGTAAAAAGTGAAAATTATTCTCCTGAGCGCATACTTTCTGTTTTTTTCAGCAAGATCAAATAACAATCACCCAAGAAGATCCTAAAGGCTTTACTTGGCACAAACACTAATCAAAACATAAAAAACACAATCATAACAGAGGATGGATGAATTATTTATTTCTAAACAGGAACAAAAATAAAATTGGGTTGCCTCCCAACAAGCGCTATCGTTTAACGCCCCTAGCCAGGCATAAAAACAAGAATAGATCTAGGTATTGTCATCTTTGGTATGCAATCCATAAGTGGCTCTCATAATTGATTCATAAGGCAATTTAATTTTCTTTCTAGGAAAGTGTTCCATGCCTTTCCTTAACGGAAATTGGAATCTAATATTTCCTTCTTTCAGGTCAATAATTGCACCAATCGTTCTAAGGAAAGGTCTACCAAGAATAATAGGACATGTAGGATTGCAATCTATATCAAGAACAACGAAATCTATGAGCACATAATTCCTATTTTCAACAATAAGAACATCATTAATCCTTCCCATAGGTTTCTTAATGGTGGAATCCGCAAGATGCAATTTTAAAGAACAATCATCAAATTCACGGAAACCTAACACATCACACAAAGTTTTTGGAATCGTGGAAACACTAGCACCCAAATCACATAAAGCATAGCATTCATGATATTTAATCTTAATTTTAATGGTAGGTTCCCACTCATCATAAAGTTTTCTAGGAATAGAAACTTCTAATTCAAGCTTTTCTTCATGGGATTGCATTAAAGCATCAACAATATGCTTAGTAAAAGCTTTGTTTTGATCATAAGCATGAGGAGAATTTAACATGCAACAAGGAAATACAATCTATCAAAGAGCAATTATCATAATTAAATTACTTGAAATCCAAAATAGTGGGTTCATTGCTATGTAAAGTTTTAACCTCTTCAATCCCACTTTTACCAATTTTTGCATCAAGATCTAAAACTCTGAATCATTGGGACGCCTTCTAACTAAAGTTGACTCATATCCAGTCCCATCTTTATCAAGATTCATATTGGAAAACAAAGATTTAATAGGAGGCACATCAATCACTTTTAGATCTTCATCATTATTATCATGAAAACTAGAAGAACACGCTTTCACAAAGCAATCTTTTTAGCACGCATCCTAGCGGTTCTTTCTTTGCACTCATCAATGGAAATTCTCATGGCTTTGAGAGACTCATTGATATCATGCTTAGGTGGAATAGATCTAAGTTTCAAAGAATCAACATCAAGAGAAATTCTATCCACGTTCCTAGCCAACTCATCAATCTTAAGCAATTTTTCTTCAAGCAAAGCATTGAAATTCTTTTGTGAATTCATAAATTCTTTAACACTAGTCTCAAAATCAAAGGGCATCTTATTAAAATTTCCATCAGAGTTGTTGTACAAATTGCCATAATTATTAGAGGAATTACAAGGGAACGGCCTAGAATTAAAATTTCCTCTATACGCGTTGTTACCAAAATTGTTCCTACCAACAAAATTCACATACATAGATTCATTATTATTATCAATCAAGGTGCACAAAGGCATATCATTAGTGTCGGTGTCAAAACCGGCGGATCTCAGGTAGGGGGTCCCGAACTGTGCGTCTAGGCCGGATGGTAACAGGAGGCAGGGAACACGATGTTTTACCCAGGTTTGGGCCCTCTTGATGGAGGTAAAACCCTACGTCCTGCTTGATTAATATTGATGATATGGGTAGTACAAGAGTAGATCTACCACGAGATCAAGGAGGCTAAACCCTAGAAGCTAGCCTATGGTATGATTGTTGTCTATGGAGTTGATGTCCTACGGACTACAACCCTCCGGTTTATATAGACACCGGATAGGGTTAGGGTTACATAGAGTCGGTTACAATGGTAGGAGATCTTGAATATCCACATCGCCAAGCTTGCCTTCCACGCCAAGGAAAGTCCCATCCGGACACGGGACGAAGTCTTCAATCTTGTATCTTCATAGTCCAGGAGTTCGGCTGAAGGTATAGTCCGGCTACCCGAACACCCCCTAATCCAGGACTCCCTCAGTAGCCCCCGAACCAGGCTTCAATGACGATGAGTCCGGCATGCAGATTGTTCGGCATTGCAAGGCGGGTTCTTCTCCAAATCCTGTGTACCTGTAGGAATAATGTCCGATTTTTGTAATGTAATGCTCCTTGGCTTCCACGCCCAATAATGGCCGTCTTCCACGTGTCAAACAAATGCGAAAGGCCGGGGCGTTTTTACATCCACACCCCTAGCCATATAAACGAGCCGCCTATTTAACGGGATGGGGATTCAGGTCCAAACCACATCTTCTCCTCTCCGCGAGTTATCATCAGAGCGCTTCCAGCAAAGGTCCATTCCAACATGTCCAGCCATCGCAGCTCCTCCCCTCGCCCCTCCGGTCCCAAACCCGGGGACTGGGAGAGTTGCACCATCCCGCATAGCGAGTTAGTGTCGCTTCAGGCCAAGGGATTTCTCCCCCAGGCATACATGGTCCCGGTTCGAACCGGTCTCGCCACCTACAATGGCGGAAAACAAGCGGAGAGCACCCCCAATCCTTTTAAAGGAGAGCGGGTGTGCCTCGTCCCCTATCTAGTAAGGGGACTGGGATTTCCAATTCATCCATTCCTCCGCGGGCTTCTGGAGTTCTACGGCCTCCAGCTGCACAATCTCACGCCCGCCTCCGTATTAGATATTGCGGGTTTCGTCGCCCTTTGCGAGCTATTTTTAGGTGTTGAGGCTCATTTCGCGATGTGGAAGAGGTTATTCTGCCTGGTGCCCCATTCTCAAGAGGGGTCTATCTACCAAGTGGGCGGAGCCGAAGTATGGCGCATCTCCGGGACCGGATACCTATCCGGAACCCCGAAGAAGGCGTCCGAGGACTGGCCTTCGGAATGGTTTTACATAGATGACGTCCCGCTACCGGACCCTATCCGGATCGGTCTCCCTGAGTTCACCAGTGCCCCATTGAAGAAACGCTTGAGCTGGCGTCCACGGAGCTCTCAGAGAGAAAGCGACAGAGACGTCCTTTACCTGATGGGTCGGATAAGACTGTTGGCTCATTCCGGACTAACCATGATTGGAGTCATGGCCGCATGCATTATGCGGGGGGTACAGCCGCTTCAATATAGAGGCCACCCCATGTGGGATTTCAACAGGGAGGATGACGCCACCCGTTACCGTCGTAAGGGGCCGGCCTCAGCCGCCGCCTTAGTAAAGATCTTATCCTCTTTGTACAAGGGAGAAAAGGAGGAATTCCTCCGCGTCAACCCGCGGGCCAGATTCAGTATGTACGATCCTCCAAGTTGGGTAAGTGAACAATTGCGCTTGCCCGTTTGTTTTATACTCCCACGGTTAGATAGGTAGTCTAACGACTTCAATGCAGGAACTGCGACAGGAGGTAAAGGATATAATCAGCCGCCCTCCACAGCCCGAGGACCCAGAACGGTCCCTCAATCCGGACTCCGAAGAGGATCCGGACATATCGGTGGAGCTTATCGACGGGGTGTTCCATCAGCTAAGCAAGGACAATACCTTGGTAGCCATTACGGCGGATTACCCAGGGTTAATCCCGACCTCCCAGGTGACAGAAACCGGAGTCTCATTCCCTTGAAAGAGATTCCACTCTCACGTATTCCGGTGTTTCTGACGACAACCGTGTTTTGCAGGGGAGATTTCCGAGGCAGGAGGCCGAACCTGCGGCGGCTAGCCAACGAGGGGCCGCAGGGCCCCGTGGGGCAAAAAGGAATGTAGTCCGGACTGAGATGCCGGCGCAAAGGCATAGCGCACCCTCTGTTTCCCTGGAGTTATTCTGTCAGGGCATATTAACGTTCGTGCTATCTTCAGAATGAAGAGACCTCGCCGGACTACATCCGGAGAGGTT
The DNA here is from genome assembly GCF_003073215.2 of Triticum urartu. NCBI lineage: Eukaryota > Viridiplantae > Streptophyta > Magnoliopsida > Poales > Poaceae > Triticum > Triticum urartu. The sequence goes on along the minus strand of NC_053022.1, from coordinate 483,833,434 downwards.
GCCAATCGCGCCTCCACCAGCCAGGCTCCAACGTTTGGCCAGGAAGCGGAGGCGAGCACAAGGCGCGCACCGGACGCTCCTCCGACAGAGGATGCGGACAGGCTGTCTGCCACAAATTCTGAAGTGGAGAGTGCCATGAACCACAGGCGTCGCCGGACAGTTCTACGCGACGCTTGTTTCTCCCAAGAGGCTTTAGATGCCTTTAATTCGGGAGATGCGTACCTCCGTGGCGCTCAAAATGGTTTAGCCAGAGCCACGGAGCAGTATGTAAAAGACATACGGGTAAGAAAATTTTGGTCAAATATATATATATATATGCCAGTAGCCCCCGAGACTTGAAGCAGTAGAGCAACTGATTTAAGGATCATTTAATATGCAGGTTCTTACAGAGAAGAATACCGCACTATCCCAGGAGCTGGAAAAGTGCAAGGCCCAACTAGAGGCCGCACTAGCCGCAGCAGGGGAGCCCAAAGAGACCCCCTCAGGTAAGATACACTTCGAAAGATTAGTATTGTGCGGTGTGGGTGCAAATCTGACAAATCATATTGCAGATGGCACCGGACTCGATCCGGAAAAGCAACAACTCTTACGCCGGCTAAAGGCCGGTGAGAGTACGTTGACAAAGGTGAGGCGAGAGAAGAATGATCTTCAGGATGCCAACACCAAGCTGGACGTCAAACTTAAAGATGTTCGTGGCCAGCTGTCGGACTCCACGAAGGAGAATCAGCGGCTTCGACGCGGCATATTTAGTAAGTGCTTGAACGAACTTTGAAAAAAGAGTTCGGCGAGGAAGTCAACTAACAGAGTAATGTCTGTAGGTATGCTCACAGGTCGTCCTGCAGAGGAGATGCCCGGTTCTACGGGTGACCTTCTTCCCGAACTCTTGCAACTGCACAAGCAAATTCGGCAGGCGATGCGAGGCGTTGCCCAAGCCTTATGGCCTGCCCACTCCGTGCCCGAGGGCCTTGGAGAGCTTGCGGAGAAGCTGAAGGGAGCTCGGCGGCGCTTTCGGTTGTGGAAGATATCGGCCTGCCGACAAGGCGCTAGGGAGGCCTGGGCCATGGTGAAGACCCGTTTTACGAAGTCTGACCCAAACCACATGGCCGAGGTCGGACCAGTGGGGCCTGACGGGAAGGAGATCCCTGTAAGCTTAGTATACGGCCAAGTAGAGTTGGCCGCGAAGTATTCCCAGCAGGACTGTAAATTAGACGGCTTGTTAGATGGTATAGAAGAGGAATACAATCAGTCAAAATGACTGTGTAATTTTGAATTGACATGTGCAATGCCTTCTAGCCGGATTGTAGATCATTTGTCGTTGCCGACCTTTTCGCTTCAACCTCAGGACCTGACGGTCCGGAGTGTGTCCGAATACCCTAGCAGTTATATAAGAACCGGGGTATGCGTGGAGATCAGGCGTAGGGGTCATCAGTGCTTTATCATACAAGTGCCCAACTAGTTATGTTATATTACATGGTTAGTAAGAAACATCTTCCAGAGAGAATAGTTCCGTTAAGGGTTCCTTTCGCTGGGAGGCATGCCCTAAGGTGCATGTCCGGACTGCGTGAAAAGACGCAGAAAAAAAGCATCTGGGGGCGCATAAAATGAGTAAAAAGATCATCTTTTATTTCACCGACCGAATATTCCCTTAAGAATGCTAGCTTTCGGCTTCACCCAGTCTGAGGTACACGTCCGGTTGACCCGGCAGTAACAATCGTAGAGGTGCTCCCTTTACCGCCTAGCCGAACAATCGGGAACGTAGGGGTAAGCACAGGAGCCAGGCAACCCATCTTGGCCAAAACTTAAGTCATATCGATGCATATAATGGTGAAGAAAAAGGTACATGCGGAAGTTTGACGCATGTGTTGGGCGTGAAGCCCGTATAAATAAGCTTCTGTTAAAGAAGCCCCCAGGTTTAATGAGCGCGAGTGGCGCGTCACTAGATGAGCCTTTAAGGGCTATAAAAGAAAAAAATGGGAAGGAGAGAAATGTAAGACAGAAAAATGCAAAAAAGAATGGACAGAGGAAGGAGATGAACACAGAGTCCGGCGCTAGGCATAGAATCTTCGGAGACGGGTGGCGTTCCACGGGTTCGGCTCGAGTCGGTTGTTCGACGCATCTCGCAGGCGGTACGCCCCACCAGTTAGGACTTGGTCGATTATGAATGGACCTTCCCAGTTGGGATTGAGTTTGTCCTTTTTCTTATCCGGCAGGCGTAGAACTAGTTCGCCAACATTGTAATTTTTGGCCCGTACTTCTCTGCTTTGATATCTTCGGGCCTGCTGTTGATAAAATGCGGAACGGGCTTTTGCCACGTCACGCTCCTCCTCCAAGGCGTCCAAGTTGTCCTGCCGATCGAGCTCGGCTTCTCTTTCTTCGTACATGCGCACTCTAGGTCAGTCATGAATTATGTCGCAGGGCAGAACTACTTCTGCGCCATACACCATAAAAAATGGTGTGTATCCGCTGGTGCGATTTGGCGTGGTCCGCAGCCCCCATAGCACGGAGTCGAGCTCCTCTACCCAGTGCGTGTTAGATTCCTTGAGGGACCGCACCAGTCTGGGTTTAATGCCGCTCATGATAAGACCATTTGCACGTTCGACCTGGCCGTTGGTTTGTGGGTGATAGACGGAAGCATAATCGAGCTTGATGCCCATGTTTTTGCACCAGAGTTTTACCTCGTCGGCGGTAAAGTTTGTACCGTTGTCGGTTATGATGCTGTGGGGGACGCCATAACGGTGTACAACCCCGGATATGAAGTCTATCACAGGTCCGGATTCGGCCGTTTTAACAGGCTTGGCTTCTATCCATTTGGTGAACTTATCCACCATGACCAGTAAGTATTTTTTCCTATGGGTCCCACCTTTAAGGGGTCCGACCATGTCAAGCCCCCAGACCGCAAAAGGCCAGGTGATGGGTATAGTTTGGAGTGCGGTGGGTGGCATATGGCTTTGGTTGGCAAAAAGTTGGCAACCAGCGCATCGTTGGACTAGGTCCTGAGCGTCTGCCTGGGCCGTCGGCCAATAAAAGCCTGTACGGAAAGCCTTGCTAACAAGGGACCGAGCAGCGGCGTGGTGACCACTGAGTCCGGCATGAATTTCAGCCAGAAGGTTCCGCCCTTCCTCTTCGGAGATGCACCTTTGAAGGACTCCGGTAGTGCTTTTCTTATAAAGCTCTCCCTCATGGACTCTATAGGCTTTAGATCACCGCACTATGTAGCGGGCCTCGTTTTGGTCCTCCGGGAGTTCCTGCCTAGTAAGGTAGGCTAGGAATGGTTCTGTCCACGGGGCGATAACCGCCATTATTACGTGGGTTGAAGGTGTAATTTCGTTGGCAGAGCCTCCAATTGTGTCAGATTGTTCGGCGTCGAGTGGTGCGGCTGGGTTCGGGCTGTTATTTGCGGGTTCCCCCTCCCATGCTATGGATGGCTTGAACAATCTTTCCAAAAAGATGTTGGGGGGGACTGCATCACGTTTTGCTCCGATGCGTGCTAGGACGTCCGCCGCTTGATTGTTTTCTCGGGCTATATGGTGAAACTCCAGCCCTTCGAACTGAGCTGACATTTTTAGGACGGCGTTGAGGTAAGCTGCCATTTTTGGGTCCTTGGCGTCGAAGTCTCCATTTATTTGGGATATCACGAGGTTTGAATCCCCGCGTACCTCTAGGCGCTGGATACCCATGGATACTGCTATCCGGAGGCCATGTAGGAGGGCCTCATATTCGGTTGCATTGTTGGAATCCGTCTACATGATCTGGAGCACATATTGGACTGTGTCTCCTGTGGGGGACGTCAGGACGACGTCGGCCCCCAGTCCGGCCAACATTTTGGAGCCGTCGAAATGCATAATCCAGTTTGAATATGTGTCGTACTCTTTAGGGAGTTCGGCTTCCGTCCATTCTGCGACGAAGTCGGCCAAAACTTGCGATTTAATAGCTCGCCGTGGCTTATAGGTTATATCGAACGGGAGAAGCTCGATGGCCCATTTTGCAATCCGGCCCGTTGCATCGCGGTTGTTGATAATATCGTTGAGTGGCACTTCCGAGGCTACTGTTATGGAACACTCTTGAAAGTAGTGTCGTAGCTTCCGGGATGCCATGAATACCGCGTATGCAATCTTTTGATAATGCGGGTACCGTGATTTGCATGGAGTGAGGACAGTGGACACGTAGTAGACTGGCCTTTGAAGGGGGAATTTGTGTCCGTCCGTTTCCGCTCGACAACGAGCACTGCGCTGACAACTTGGTGTGTTGCTACAATGTACAATAACATTGGTTCGCCGGTGTTTGGCGCAGCCAGGACTGGGTTTGTTGACAATATGGCTTTTATTTCATCAAGTCCGGCCGTGGCGGCATCCGTCCACTCAAAGTGTTCGGTGCGCCGAAGGAGGCGATAGAGGGGTAGTGCCTTTTCTCCCAAGCGGGAGATGAAGCGGCTTAAAGCCGCCACGCATCCGGTTAATTTTTGTATTTGTTTAAGGTCCTTTGGGACATCCAATTGTGACAAAGCTCGGATCTTGGCTGGATTTGCTTCAATTCCTCTACCGGATACAATGAAGCCCAAGAGCTTTCCGGCTGGAACGCCGAAGACGCATTTTTCCGGGTTGAGCTTGATGTCATATTTTCGGAGGTTATCGAATGTAAGCCTCAAGTCGTCTACTAGAGATTCGACATGTCTTGATTTGACGACCACATCATCCACATACGCCTCCACTGTTTTGCCGATCTGGTTTGCCAGACATGTCTGGATCATGCGATGATATGTTGCGCCAGCGTTTTTCAGCCTAAAGGGCATTGTGTTGAAGCAGAATGGGCCGTATGGTGTGATGAATGCTGTTGCAGCTTGGTTTGATTCTGCCATCTTGATTTGATGGTAACCAGAGTATGCGTCGAGGAAACACAACGAATCATGTCCTGCGGTGGCATCGATAATTTGTTCGATACGGGGGAGGGGGAAGGGATCCTTTGGGCAAGCCTGGTTAAGGTCTTCAAAATCGACACACAGGCGCCAGGATTTGTCCTTCTTTGGTACCGTCACCAGGTTTGCTAGCCAGTCCGGATGTTTTATGTCTCTGATGAATCCGGCCTCCAATAGCTTGGCTAGCTCCTCTCCCATAGCCTGTCTCTTGGGTTCGGAAAAACACCGAAGGGCTTGTTTGACAGGTTTAAATCCTTTTAGGATATTTAAGCTGTGTCCGTCCAGCCTGCGTGGGATCCCTGGCATGTCTGAAGGGTGCCAGGCGAAGATGTACCAGTTCCCTCGTAGGAACTCTCGCAGTGCAGCGTCTGCATCAGGGTTCAGTCGTGCCCCGATGGAAGATGTTTTATTGGGGTCCGTTGGATGGACCTGGAATTTGACTATTTCGTCAGCTGGCTTGAAGGATGTGGATTTGGATCTCTTGTTGAGTATCACATCATCCCTATTAACCGTGGAGCGCAGCGCAGTCAGTTCCTCGGCCGCTAAGGCTACGGATAGTGCCTCAAGGACTAATGCGGCCGTCTTGTTTTCGGCGCGGAGTGCTATGTCCGGATCACTAGCTAGAGTGATAATTCCGTTCGGCCCGGGCATCTTAAGCTTCATGTACCCGTAATGGGGTATTGCTTGGAATATTGTGAATGCTTCTCGCCCTAGTAAAGCGTGATATCCGCTCTTAAACGGGGCCACCTAAAACGTGACCTCTTTGGACCTGTAATTATTCGGCGTGCCGAACACCACATCTAGTGTGATTTTTCCTATGCAGCGTGCTTCCCGACTGGGGATTATTCCTCTAAAGGTTGTGCTGCTTCGCTCGATGCGGTTCCAGTCCATTTCCATTTTTTGAAGGGTTTCCTCATAAATGAGGTTCAGTCCGCTGCCTCCATCCATGAGCACCTTGGTGAGGCGAAAGCCGTCCACTATGGGACTGAGGACCAATGCGGCTGGTGCTCGGGCTGTTCGGAATCTAGGTTCATCACTTGCGTTGAAGGTAATGGCAGTGTCGCTCCATGGATTTATTGTTGCAACTTTATAGACTTCGGCGAGGCTGCGGAGTGTTCTTTTTCGCACATTGTTTGATGCGAAAGTCTCGAAGACTGTGAGAACGGTACTGGTGTCCTTGGGCTGGCTTTCTGCGGCCTCCAGAATTAAGAGGTCCTCGCCGATTTTGGCCACCTGCCGGAGTATCCAACATGCTCTAAGGCTGTGAGTTGGTGTGGCGTCCTCTGTACTGTGAATTCTACAGGGTCCATCAAGCCATCTTTCCAGTACGGTTCCATGCCCTGTAGAGGGTTTTGGCTTTTTGGTGTTTATCCCAGGTGTCCTATGATGATGCACCCTCTTAGTTCGGACGGGATTACTATTCAAGGCTGGATTATCCCAAAATTTTATTTCGGTTTTCGAGGCGCTTTCCATCGCACAGTATTTTTGTACTATGGACGCCAAGTCAACGAAGCATGTAATATCACAACGGCTTACGGCGTTAAGGATTCCCTCGTCCGTGCAATTACTACAGAAAATTGAGATTGCGTCTCCCTCGCGGCAATCCTTTATCCTGTTCATAACCAGGAGGAATCTGGCCCAGTAATGATGTACTGTTTCCTCGGGCCTCTGCCTGATTTGGGAGAGATCGCTTATGATCGGGTGGGCGGGTGTCGTTGAATCTGAAACCTCACCAATCCAAGATTCGGAGGCCGAAGAGTTTCCGAACTCTGAAGTTCGGATTCTTGGATGTTGTCCAATGAATCTGGCCCGTTGCCTGATCCTAAGCTCAGGTCTTGAGTTACATCTTCCCCTCCGCGGGTATCCGGCTTGGAGGGGTCGGGAATTTGGACGTAGCTAGTCCTTAAAATAGATGAAGGGTCACCGCACTGCGCCTCTACCACGGCAACATGGTGGGTGACTTGGGGAGAGTTAATTTCTCTTAGATCGGGTTTAAGCCCAACCTGGTCGTAATCCATAGCGACCCCCAGGGCGGCGATGCGATCCAAGAGCTCATTTACGGAAGAGAGCTCCATTGGATCTAGCTGCTCGACGAGCTCCGAGCTGATGTGTAGGTTGCTTTTGATGACCCGAGAGGTCATCGTCGGCGCAACAGCCGAACAGGCGGTCATGAGGAAACCACCTAGCCGGAGAGTTTGGCCGACAGCCAAGGCTCCCTTAGCAACGGCGCGGTCTTTAAAGACGGGAGGAGGCATCCTTCCTGATTGCGACGGCACAGAGGAACTCTCAAATAAAGCACCAATGTCGGTGTCAAAACCGGCGGATCTCAGGTAGGGGGTCCCGAACTGTGCGTCTAGGCCGGATGGTAACAGGAGGCAGGGAACACGATGTTTTACCCAGGTTTGGGCCCTCTTGATGGAGGTAAAACCCTACGTCCTTCTTGATTAATATTGATGATATGGGTAGTACAAGAGTAGATCTACCACGAGATCAAGGAGGCTAAACCCTAGAAGCTAGCATATGGTATGATTGTTGTCTATGGAGTTGATTTCCTATGGACTACAACCCTCCAGTTTATATAGACATCGGATAGGGTTAGGGTTACATAGAGTCGGTTACAATGGTAGGAGATCTTGAATATCCGCATCGCCAAGCTTGCCTTCCACGCCAAGGAAAGTCCCATCCGGACACGGGACGAAGTCTTCAATCTTGTATCTTCATAGTCCAGGAGTCCGGCTGAAGGTATAGTCCGGCTACCCGAACACCCCCTAATCCAGGACTCCCTCAATTAGGATCAGAAGAAACACTTTTACTAGCAAACAATTTCATAAGTTCATCCATCTTTCCACTCAAAACATTAATCTCTTCTATCGCATGAACCTTTTTACTAGTGGATCTTTCGGTATGCCATTGAGAATAATTAACCATAATATTATCTAGGAGTTTAGTAGCTTCTCCTAAACTGATTTCCATAAAAGTGCCTCCCACGACCGAATCTAAAAGATTTCTAGAAGCAAAATTCAATCCAGCATAAAAAATTTGTGTAATCATCCATAAATTCAAACCATGTGTAGGGCAATTACGTATTATTAATTTCATCCTCTCCCAAGCTTGTGCAACATGCTCATGCTCAAGTTGCTTAAAATTCATAATATCATTTCTAAGAGAGATGATCTTAGCGGGAGGAAAATACTTAGAGATAAAAGCATCTTTGCACTTATTCCATGAATCAATACTATTTTTAGGAAAAGAAGAGAACCAAGTTTTAGCATGATCTCTAAGCAAAAATGGAAATAACTTCAATTTAACAATATTATTATCCACGTCTTTCTTCTTTTGCATATCACACAAATCAACGAAGTTCTTTAGATAGGTAGCGTTATCTTCACTAGGAAGGCCAGAAAATTGATCTTTCATAACAAGATTCAACAAAGCAGTATTGATTTCATAAGATTCAGCATCGGTAGTAGGAGCAATCGGAGTGCTAATAAAATCATTATTGTTGGTATTGGAAAAGTCACACAATTTAGTATTATCGTGAGCCATCACTACAAACAAACAATCCAACACACGAGCAAACAAGAGGCAAGCGGAAAGAAGCGAACGGAAAAGGGCGAATAAACGGCAAAGGTGAAGTGGGGGAGAGGAAAAAAAGAGGCAAATGGCAAATAATGTAATGTGAGGGATAAGAGTTTGTGATGGGTACTTGGTATGTCTTAACTTGGCGTAGATCTCCCCGGCAACGGCGCCAGAAATCCTTCTTGCTACCTCTTGAGCATGCGTTGGTTTTCCCTTAAAGAGGAAAGGGTGATGCAGCAAAGTAGCGTAAGTATTTCCCTCAGTTTTTGAGAACCAAGGTATCAATCCAGTAGGAGACTACACGCAAGTCGCCTATTACCTGCACAAACAATCAAGAACCTTGCAACCAACGCGATAAAGGGGTTGTCAATCCCTTCATGACCACTTACAAAAGTGAGATCTGATAAAGATAATAAGATAAATATTTTTGGTATTTTTGTTGTATAGACTGAAAAGTAAAGATTGCAAAATAAATAGTAAACTAGAATTGTAGATCAGAAACTTATATGATGTAAAGTAGACCCGGGGGTCATAGGCTAATAGGTTAGTCCCAAAAATAATATAAAAGTGCAAATTAAAGCCCACTAAACATCCTAAACGAATAATATAATAGCAAGGAACAATAAAAAATTATAGATACGTTGGAGACGTATCAACATGATGTAGCGGGATTAACTCAAGCAATGTGATGAAAACCCCATCTTGTTATCCTTGATGGCAACAATACAATATGTGCCTTGCTGCCCCTACTGTCACTGGGAAAGGACACCTCAAGATTGAACCCAAAGCTAAGCACTTCTCCCATTGCAAGAAAAACCAATCTAGTTGGCCAAACCAAATCGATAGTTCAAAGAGACTAGCAAAGATATCAAATCATGCATATAAGAATTCAGAGGAGATTAAAATAATATTCATAGATAAGCTGATCATAAATCCACAATTCATCGGATCTCGGCAAACACACTGCAAAAGAGTATTACATCGAATAGATCTCCAAGAACATCGAGGAGAACTTTGTATTGAGAATCAAAGAGAGAGAAGAAGCCATCTAGCTACTAGCTATGGACCCGTAGGTCTAAAGTAAACTACTCACGCTTCATCGGAGAGGCAATGGTGTTGATGTAGAAGCCCTCCGTGATCGATTCCCCCTTCGGCAGGATGCCGGAAAAGGCCCCAAGATGGGATCTCACCGGTACAGAAGGTTTTGGCGGTGGAAAAGTGGTTTCGTGGCTCCGCTGAATGTTTTTGGGGTATAAGATTATATATATGAGAAGAATTAGGTCAGGAGAGCTATGAGGGGCCCACAAGGTCGGGGGCGCGCCCTCCACCCTTGTGGCCGCCTCGAGGCTCCTCTGACTTGCACTCCAAGTCTCCAGGGTGTCTTTTGGTCCAAGAAAAATCATCGCAAAAGTTTTATTCCATTTGGACCCCGTTTGGTATTCCTTTTCTGCGAAACTCTAAAACAAGGAAAAAACAAAAACTGGCACTGGGCTCTAGGTTAATAGGTTAGTCCCAAAAATCATATAAAATAGCATATTAATGCATATAAAACATCCAAAACAGATAATATAAAAGCATGGAACAATCAAAAATTATAGATACGTTGGAGACGTATTACTCCTCTAGAGAACTTCAAGGTCAATGGGCGCCACTACAACAAGGGATACTACCTAGCAGATGACATCTATCCTAGATGGTCCACATTTATGAAGACTATCTCAAACCTTGTGCCAGGAGGCAAGAACTCCTACTTTGCCAAGTGCCAGGAGGCTTGCAGGAAGGATGTTGAGCGGGCATTTGGTGTGCTCCAATCTCGATTTGTTGTTGTCCGGTACCCCGCTCTGACCTGATCGAAATCTCAAATGTGGGAGGTGATGACTAGTTGTGTCATCTTGCACAACATGATCATTGAGAGCGAGCGGGAAGACCCATTGTTTGACACTGAACCATATTACAGGCAAGGTCCTCTTGCAACTATTAATCACTAGGTACCGACATCATGGGCTGCCTTCCTCAACATGCATTAGGGGATCCGAGACCCAAAGGTGCATCAGGAACTACAACACGATCTGGTGCTCCACCAATGGAGGCTCAAGGGCAATGCCTAGTTCGATGTGTTTTAATTTGTGTTTGAATTATGAGTTTGTTTCATTGAATTATTTCATTTGTATTGATTTCTCTGGTGAACTATGTGATAAAACTTAGTTTGTGTTGAATTTGTGCCGAAGTGTGCCAAATTTGGGCCTATTTGCCCCGAATTTGGGCCGAAAACAGCGGCTAGGGGCGAACTTGGGGGGTCGGCTGGGAACCCGAGCCCCCCCCCCCCACGCCGAATTTAGCGTCGGTTAACCCCCAAGTGGTGCTATTTCAAGCCCTTGGGGGCGAACGTCTGGAGATGCTCTTAGTCACTGGCCCCTTGAAAGTCGCTTTCCCCACCAAGTCAGTGCCCCTTCTGATCCTTCTCTCCAGCAGCGCTGCTACCTGGCATGAGGATGGTTTAGGTGGTCATGCTCCCCATGTACAATTACTATATAGTAGTAGTAGGTGCAGTTTAGAGTCTAGTACTACAGAGTTGTCCTTTGTTGCGAATGGTGTGATGTCGATCTCGTCCCCATTGTCTGCGAGCGGCCGGTGCTAGGTCGTGGAAGATCTGGTTCTCTAGCCTACGTCCACGGAGGACGTACAGAGGTGGAGATCTCATCTAGCCGGTGCTCCTCCCTAAATAAGCTCGTCGTCTCAGGCTATGTAGGTACTCTCAGATCTGTGGCTCAATCTCTCTTTTCTAGCCATCAAAGGGGTGGAGCATGGGAGAGGAGTGCAACTCCGAGGTGGGTTGCATGTTGGGGAAGTTCGGCTGTTGCTTTCTTTCTATGGGAGAAAATCCTTGACGGCGCTTCTTTGGCTGTGTCCCACTCTACCGTCAACTATTTTGGCCGAAAGGCGACTGCTCCGAGCTCTAGCGTATGTGGATCCTTTGCCAGCGTAAACTCACACCAAACCTTTTGACCGGTGTGCCATTAGGGAGGCCCTTCGGCACCAGCAGCGTGACGCTCTTCGGTAGCTTCGTCCCAAGTGGTGTAGTCCCCGGTGAAAATGTTGGCCGAAACCGGAAGCCTCGACGCGAGATCGGTGGTATGGACTTGATTGCTTTTTAGTTTTCTATTGTAGTGCCCTGGGCATGGCCCTGGGTGCAGATGGTGAGGACATGTCTATATTTTCTATCTTTTAGAGGTTCCTCTATGTAAAATGTAATGCTGCCGCTCTGAATTAATGCAGCATCGAGTCCTTTCAGGCCCTTCCCTATTCAGAAAAAACTGGCCGCGTATGATGTGCGCATGTGACTTGTGATTGGCCGAGGGCGATGGCGAGGCGTGAGCAAGCAAGTCACTCCATCGTAGCTGGCTGGCCGGCGAGCTCGATCCAACAGGTAATTAACCATGCTTTGTTCTTGTGCTTATGACGCACCCATGCAGGGATGGCAATTTTACACATGGGTACGGGCCCGTGATACCCAACCCATATGGGCAGGTTATGGGCATAACTCTATGCCCATGGACATTACCCGTACCCACCGCCCCCTGAGCCACCCACCTCCGTCGGTGACGCCAAGCTCCTCATTCGTCGGTCTGCCGCCCCCAACCGGCTACCCTCCCCCTTCCTATGCACATTCATTCTTCTTTGGCACAGGCAGCTCACTACACCTCCAACCCCTAACCCTAAATTTCTTCTTTTCTAGAGTTTGACCAGCCGCGTCAGCCCTCCCCCTCCGGCATGATATCAGGGACGAGGAGGATGATCAGTGGCCATGGCGGAGTGGACTGACACTTCTAGACGACATGCAAGGAAAAGGTTGTGTCCCCTTCTGATCTTCCATGTCACATTTGTCAATGCCTCGTAGTGCAATTATCCTCACTGCTCTGCACGAGTAATACAACTGCTTTTGGATTCACCATCTTTCCTTCCAAGCCGATTTCTGCAATGCTCTTTTCTGCCAGGGGAAAAGGTTGTTGGTAGAGGCTCTGCCGAAGTATGTTTCCTTGAACCATCTTTGACAAGTGAGAGGATCCGCCGAAGTGCTTCTCCTCCTATGACCTTTGACAATGGATTTGCTCCGCCAGAGTGTTGCCCTCCCAAGTTTCTATGCGCAAGAATGTGCCAACCAGTGGCCATGGGCCTCTCGCCGAAAGAGGGTTCATGTTTCATGTTTTGGTTAGTTTTTTTGTTTTCGTTGGGGTGGTGAGGCAATGACGACATCCTTGTGTGAGAACAAGGTCCTCCTTCTCTATATCCACTCTATCCCCTCTCCGCTAGTGAACCTAGCGCCCATGGAGGGTGTTGTCGGTGTTCTGGGAACGAGGGTCCCCAGACTTGCCTGCCTGCGGACCGCGGCATGGCGAAGCCAGCAGGCCTTACGGCCCATCTTCATCAACAAGGCATCCAAGACCCTCGTGAGGGGCCAAGCCTCGCGAGGCGGACGATGCAAGACCTCCTATGGAGTGGCCTAGTCGGGCAGGCTCACGAGGGGCGGAGATAACAAGGCGAGGCAAACCTCATGAGGCTCTCGTGACGTGAGCCATGAAGATTGACACCAGGCGGGCGCCAGCGCGCGCATTGTCCTTGTTTCCTCTTTGGTGCTAAGGAGGCCAGCGCAGGCGAGGAGTACCGAGGCATCAGGCAAAGGTTTCCATATTGATGCAACAAGACCAAGACTAGAAGGACGGTAAGACAGAGGTCATTGTGGAGCCCAAGACGGCGTCACCACCAGAGCCTTCCGCGGGCGGAGACCGCCTTTGTCAGGAAAGCTTGTACTAGCCGTCCCCCTTCAAATTTGCTCGCCATTGTTGGCTCCCTTCCCGCTCAATATTTGGGAAGAGGGCCAGGGCCTCTATAAATAGGACTAGCCACCACCATAGGCAGGACGGATCCGGAAGATCATCCCCACACACACAAGTTAGGCAAGCACGAGAACACCTCACCCTCAGGAGGCTGTTCTTCCCCTTGTATTGTTCATCATCAGCCCAAGAGGCAATCCACCACCACCACACTGGAGTAGGGTATTACACCACAACGGTGGCCCGAACCAGTATAAATCTTGTGTCTTTCTGTGTTGCGAGTTCGCTGAGTTCGTCCGCGAGATCTTAGTGAGCTAGGGCGTAGATCGGTGGGAGGAAAAGACTTTGCGCGCACCCCGGTGCTCGAACCTTAAGGGTTTGCCGGAACCCCACATCCGACATTTGGCGCGCCAGGTAGGGGTGCGCCAGAGCTTCCTCTTCGCCAATCGACTTGCAGACGCTCCGCGGCCGTGATGTCCGACGACCCAAGAGCTGACTCCGACCGCTGGGCAGCCTGGCCAGCCCGGTCGGCGCCACCCGCCTATGAAGACCTCAACCCCGCGCTCCAGGTGGCATGAGCGACGTCCAATCCCGCGGGGCGCGGGCGATGCGGCCAGGCATCATCTACCCTCACTTCGCGGCAAGTGCGAGCCGCTGCCAGAGCCGCAAGCCACGCCGCAGCGACGGCGCCACACTCACGGCGGGAACAGGCAAACACGTGGGCCACACTCACCATGGCAAGGGAGCTGCTGCGGTGCCGGCTGATGGAAAGTAGCCGGGACGCGCTGCTGGAACGCGTTGCCGAGCCGCTGGACGCGGCGGCCTCGGCAGCCCCGCCCTTCTGCCATCAGCTCCCACCTCAGGCCGCTGCGGGGATTCACGGTGGACCACGCCACCACCACACACTGTTAGGTGCGCCATGGGGCTTCGTCAACACCAGCATGGCCGGCGGCACCAGGGGCTCTGCCGCCCCCATACTACCCACAACAAGCATGAGCACAAGTGTCGCCTTCCATGGCCCATGTGGGACGCCGCGCTATCACCCCCAGGACGTCACACCGGGCCGGGTGACATGGAGTGTGGGGCATCACGGCGAGGTGTTCGGGGTAACAGCCCCGAAAGCCTACGTGCCCCGCATGACGGACCAGGAGTACACACCAGAGGATGACCCCGGCTCATTCGTTGGAGAAGATTGGGAAGAAGGGACGTTAGGAGTCGAAGCCTTCCAGGAGCTGTCGGGGAACCACCACGACCGCGTGTGCAACGATCACTACAGGGTACCCCTAATCCCTCAGGAGCAAGCTTACGCTAACGATGAGTCACAGGAGGAACAGATTGCCGCAACGGTCGGCGGCCCCAGCTCGACGGCCTCCCTGGCGGCGGGAGGATTGCGCTGGGGGCAGCAGGAGAGGGGTCGCGAGCCAAGCCCCTCCCCAAAGCGTGCAAGGCCAGGGGATACCCAGAGGTAGGCCCTCTGCCGGGGAGGCTTCGACGACCCTTCCCCGGCAGAGGCCCTGTGGTCGCCGAGGGAACCGCTGGCGTCCCCTTTCCCTCTTTTGTGTCGTCCTGGTGACCGGTCGGCACAGAGGAGGTCAAGGGCGGTGCAAGGCGGGCCCCTCGTCTGGCGATATGAAGCAAGGCCGGTTCCTATGAAGAAGGCCCAGTGCCTGTGAAGCTCGCCGCCCGTGACACTCTCACGTAATAATGAGTTGGGGCTGTACACGCCTCGGAGTCTCAGGAGCACTGGCCTCGGGCGCTGGGGCTCCCTCCCACGCCTAGTGGCAGCACTTAGCTCTGCGCTGGTGAGAAGACTTGAAGACCAAAAGACTAGACTAGGTGCCGGATGCGGCCTTTTGCTTTGGATCTCTCTTTCTGTGGTATTGCTTTCTGGATCCGGATTTAAGTTGAAGCCGAATTTTTATCGATGCGCGCGGGGGGTGCCTTTTCTCGTTCGAGCCATTTCTTGCCTTCTGGATCTCGCTTGGTTTGGGACTCAAGTCCATCGCCTTTCCCTCGCGACTCCTTGCAAGCGGGATCGCGCAAAGCGCACGCTCGTCAAGCATGCGCCAGCACTACGGCTGGTGCTCACCTCTTGTGGGGCCCCCTCAGACGGGGCGATAAGCTCCGCAGGATTCTCAGAAACTCGTCGCTGCACGACCCAACCTGAAGTTGACGCTGACTAAGGTAAACCACGACGAAAAACTCGCCCCCGGCCCCACGAGTTCACGAGGACACATACCCACATCGCATAGGAAAGTAAAAAACTACAATTTGCTTACACGAGGGGCTCCCCCTCTCAAAATGCTCTTATGAGTCTTCCAAGGGCCACGCCCGAGTTTTGCGTGCAGGATGAAATGACAGGAGAACATGGGATCAGCCAGAAATATCACTCGCTACATCACCCGCGAACGCGTCGCTCGCGTCGTCATCGTCTTCGTCGGCATCATCGCCGCCGTCGGCGACGCCCCCATCACCGTCGTCGACCACATCGCCTTCGTCTGCGACGACCACCACTGCATCATCCTCCGAGGTGAAGGCCCTGACCAACACGTCCACATTGTCCTCTACCCAACGCGCTAGGTCACCCCGGACGGCCGTGGGTACGGTGGCAATGGCGGCGTCGAAATCGAAGTTGGGGTCGGCATTCAGAAGGTGGCTGAAGACACGGGAGAAAGCGTGCTCAAGCAGGCCATGACCCGTTTCCTCCACAAGCTGGTGAGCTCTAGCAGATCGAGCCTCCAGGCGCGTCATCACCTCGGTAAAGAAGGTTAGGTGGCTGGCATAGTCGTTCGAGTGAGGGGCCAGAGCATTCTCGTCACAGATGTAACCCAGGGCGGTGTTGGCCCTGTTCCGGAGGTCTTGAAGCATAGGAGCATGCTCGCACTCCAGAGTCCGGCGCTGGAGCACTTCCTCCCTGTTTCGCCGTGCAATGGCCTCGGCATCATCAACTCGGTTCTGGAGAGAAACCAACTCGGCGTGGGCGGAGGCCAGGTCCGCCTGCGCCGTGACAAGGGCGGCGGCCATGGCCTCCGCGCGCCTCTCGGCCTCATCCAACCTGGGCCTAAGGGCGGCGGCCCTGCCAGCATCCTCCATACCCGCGAGCTTTAGCTTAAAGTCGTACCCGCCCTCCAGATCTGCGCTAACCTCGGCCACCCGGCGATTGATCTCCTCCTCGACTCCGACCTCGCGGGCCCCGACGGTGTCTTCTGCTTGAGCAACTTGACGCTCCCTCGTCTCCAGTTTCTCGAGCTCGAGGCTGCGCTCCACAGCTTCCAGGGCCAACGCCTCCTCGCGCTTCCGGACCTCCTCTTTCTCCGCGGGCGTCCCCCTCAGTGATGCAAGAGCAGCCCCGTGCACCTCCACCTGCTGCTCAAGGGACGCGCTCCAGTCCTGGAGCCCCCACGCGCGCTCCTCCGCAGCCTCGCGACGGCGGCCAGCCTCGCGAGCCTCTTCCAAGGCTCGCGAGCGGGCTTCATGGGCGATCTTGAGGGACGCCTCGGCCTTCGCATTCTCGAGGTCGCGCTGATACCGACCGGGTTTGATGGCCACCCTCAGCTTGCGCCTCTCCTCCACCAGCCGGAGACCTTCAGCCTCAAGACGCGAGTCGACACCAGCGAGCTCTTCACCGAGGCGGCTCATCGCGCCCATCGCCTCCTAAAAGAGCTCATGGCGGACTACGCTCCACCCATGCTCGAGCTCGAACGCTCGACCCGCCTCGTCCTCCACCTCGGGGGCTGCGGGCGGAGCGCCAAGTGGCGCGCTACCTCCCGGCACTCCGGCGGGGGGCTGCGGGTTGACTCCGCGCCTGACGCGGGCCCATCCTCGCGAGGAGCCCAAGATGATCGGGGCTTGCCGCTTGAAGAGGAACCAAAGATCGAAGTCAACCAGCGGCTGTCCATGAGCAAAGGAGGAGTCTTGGGCACGCTGGACCAGCTCCACGCCAGACCGTGGAGGAGGGGCGGCCAAACCGCAGACTCAGTGCGCCACAAAGGCGGGGACGCTCCCTCGACCGACCCCGCTCCAGGGGCGGCAGGCAGGCCAGGAACGCTCAAGGCCGATGGGGGAGTCGATGAAGGAGGAGGCCGCCTCTTGGAAGGCGCAACAGCTTTAACGGAGGGAGCCCTGAAGGACAGATGTTAGGACAAGAAGACCACACGCAAGAAGCCACGGTAATAAGATGCTTATGCGTCAATGGCGATGTACTTTCGCCGCTTCAACAGCCCGAAGATATTGCTGCCGCTGGGGGATCCCTTCCTCTTGCGGAGCTCCTCGAAGTCCACACAAAGACGACCGGAGCGTTGGACGTGACAGCCGGTGCGCGGCGAAGCCAAAGAAGGACTGGGAGGGATGGCTTCAGGGGAGCCCGGTTGTGGCGAGTAGCCCAGCGCCCTCTCACTGCAACCTCCCGAGGCTCCTAGAGCCTCAGCCTCGGGAGCCACACGCCGCGGCTCCTTAGCAATCGACGCCTCAGGAGGGGAGTCACAGGCCCCCAAGGACGACGCCCCCGGATCACCACCCGGCATGTGCTCCTCAGCACTCGAGCCACCGGCCCCCATCGGAGCTTGCTCTCCCGCATCGTCACCTGGGGCGAGCTCGGCACCGACGGCGAGGAAGGGAACCACGACGACGGGGTTCTCGCGGGGCCCCACCAAGCGGATTGGGCGCAGCCCCCACTCATCAAAGGAAGGCATGCTCGCGGCAAATGCGGCTTTGTTCTCGCAGCGGTACAACATGCAGCTGTTCTTGGGCATCTCATCCGGCAGGGGGACACCCGATAGGACCGTGAGCACTGTCTGCCACGCCGCAAGAGGAAGCCCCTTCTCCTGAAACCTCATGTTGTCCTGGCTACGGAGCAGGTCCCACATAGGGCAGGAGTGGCGCAGAAGCGGAGCGACTCGGCGCCTGACGAACTCCTTCACCACCATGGGCGCAGTCACGTCGAGGTCCTTCAACCACCTCATCCTGGCCCAGACGGGGGCAAGGCAGGGGCTCATGAGCTTCTGATGGCCCCAGCCGGAGTTTGGAACAGCGGGCCCCACTGGAACTTGGAGCAGAGGGCTGAGCACGCCGGCGTCAACAAACACCCATGGAATACGGAACTCGCTCGTGGATGAAGGAAGCTCGAAGTCGATCCCCGTGCCCGTCGTCGTGACCATGGCCTGGAAGCTCATGCACCCCGAGCTCTGCCGGGGATCGGTGAGGTGAAACGAGAAGAAATGGCGGAGGAGTGCCATGGAAGGAGCGATGCCCACCATGGCCTCACACAAGAAGGCAAAGATGGTAAGAAGGGTCACAGATTGAGGGTCGGGATGGAGCATGTGGATATGATAATGCTCGAGCACCGCGTTGAAGAAGGCAGAGAAGGGAGGAATCAGGCCAGCCCAGAGGGCGAATATGAAGATCGGAACCTCGGTAACTGCCTGAGCCATGTGAGCATGGGACGCGGGCCAGGCTACCGTCTCCCCCCCACTTGTTGTAACTGGAGGCAAGCATGGGGTGCACCTTGTCCATGGCCTCATCGTTGAGCACCCGAGGCCGGCCGAGCGCCGGCTCAAAGGATGGAGGCCCAGTTGGCGGAGACAAAGGTTTCTTCCCCTTTTTGGCTTGTTTCGACGCCATGGCGGTGAAGCAGGCGGAGCGCAAGTCAGACTGGGAGGGCAGAGCAGGGCCTCGAGGAAGCAGGGAGATTGGAAGAGCCAGGTGTGGCAAAGGAAGAATAATTGTGTAAGAGGCGGGGCCGCATAGCCAGGCGGATTCAAAGGCAGTGTGGGGAAGCGGAGACGCCCACGTCCAATCAACCGCCACGCGTCAACCGAGGCCGCGGGCTTTTGGGGGCCCGCGGTGCTCTGTACTTGACCCTTGGCTTCGCCGCGAAGCCAAGCCCGAGCGCACCTTGGGCCCAGGGGCTACTATCGGCGTTCTGGGAACGGGGGTCCCCAGACTTGCCTGCCTGCAGCCCGCGGCGTGGCAAAGCCAGCAGGCCGTACGACCCATCTTCATCAACAAGGCATCCAAGACCCTCGCGAGGGGACAAGCCTCGCGAGGCGAATGAGGCAAGACCTCCTCTAGAGTGTCCTAGTCGGGCAGGCTCACGAGGGGCGGAGATAATAAGGCGAGGCAAACCTCACGAGGCTCTCGTGACGTGAGCCATGACGATCGACACCAGGCGGGTGCGAGGCAGGCGCCAGCGCGCGCAGCGTCCTTATTTCCTCTTTGGTGCTAAGGAGGCCAGCGCGGGCGAGGAGTACCGAGGCATCAGGCAAAGGTTGCCATATTGATGCAACAAGACCAAGACTAGAAGGACGGCAAGACGGAGGTCATTGTGGAGCCCAAGACGGCGTCACCACCAGAGCCTTTCACAAGCGGAGACCACCTTTGTCAGGAAAGCTTGTACTAGTTGTCCCCCTTCAAATTTTCGCGCCGTTGTGGGCTCCCTTCCCGCTCAATATTTGGGAAGAGGACCAGGGCCTTTATAAATAGGACTAGCCACCACCATAGGCAGGACGGATCCGGAAGATCATCCCCACACACACAAGTTAGCCAAGCACGGGAACACCTCACCCTCAGGAGGCTGTTCTTTCCCTTGTATTGTTCATCATCAGCCCAAGAGGCAATCCACCACCACCACACTGGAGTAGGGTATTACACCACAATGGTGGCCCGAACTAGTATAAATCTTGTGTCTTTTTGTGTTGCGACTTCGTCGAGTTCGTCCGCGAGATCTTAGTGAGCTAGGGCGTAGATCGGTGGGAGGAAAAGACTTCGCGCGCACCCCAGTGCTCGAACCTTAAGGGTTTGCCAGAACCCCACATCCGACAGGTGTGTGGAGTTGTGTGCCTAGCGGATCACGTGGGCTCTGGTCAGTTTTCTCTAGTCTACTATTTTCGTCTTCGGAGACGATTGTTGCACTGGGGCGCTAGTTCTTTGGGCATTAGCATGACGAATTCCAGTCTATCTACTATAGTAGTCTCTACTATGACAAGATTTGCCCGACTCCGGTGAGGGAAGCATGAGGATGGCAGTGCGCCTTCAGATTGCTCGAGTGATTATATTCATTGCTAGGAGATCAAGAGACCTATTTTAACTTGTATTACTTTTGGGGCTCTTTGCACTGTTGTTGATGATTATAAATAAATTGTTGAAACTTTTAGCAATAGAAAATTTCACTTACATTTAGATTTTATACGGTTCCATCTATTATCTATATGGTGGTTTAAATTTATACTCTAGAAGCATCTATTAACCTCTTTAGCTAATTATACACTAGAAAGCACTACTATAATTTCGTTATATCATATGCTTTATATGTGTCTACCGATGTAATTAGGATACTGAAATATACATGATCACATGCAAAAAAATATACATATACATAAAAAATAATTGAATGGGTGTGTAATTTGTTCGCATTAAGGTGTAATCTTTTGTAACAGACGAAAGCTAATGTAATTTTGGTTAGAATTTTGTTTACAAAA
The DNA here is from genome assembly GCF_003073215.2 of Triticum urartu. NCBI lineage: Eukaryota > Viridiplantae > Streptophyta > Magnoliopsida > Poales > Poaceae > Triticum > Triticum urartu. Next base: position 483,812,636 of record NC_053022.1, on the reverse strand, counting down.
TGTTGTTTCAATGACATACATTGTAGATGTATAACGAACTACACTACATTTAATGTGTAGCAAAAATTTACATGGTTAGTTAAAATAACAAAAATATATTTGTTAGAAATGTATGATAAACATAAGCTAAAAAATATATAAAAGTTCAGTATAAACTTCATATCATCTGGTGATATTGCTAAATAACATAATTGAACAGTTCTGCCACTAGGAAGGGGCTTCGGTGGGGAAGAGGCCATAGAGAAGCCGAGCTCTGGGGGTTATGTGCCCTCCCACCGCCATGCCCCCTCTAGTGCCCCCCCCCCCCGATCTATGGTTCAAGGGCTAGGTTATAAGGGGCAGGCGACCGAGGGAGGAGAGGGGCTCAAAGAAATGGATGGGGATGAGGATGACTAGGAAGGAGACGGAGGGCAGGAGAGGAAGGAGGGTCCGGGCAGATTACCTGTGCCGCCGACAGGTTTCGTGTCGATGCCGGGAGAGTAGGAAGCGGCGTCATAGAACGACTGGGAAAGGTGGATGCCGGCGACAAGCTAAGGCGAGGTGGGCGGTCGACGACTTCTAGGCGGGGGTGAGCGCGAGTGCACGATGTGTCGACATTTTTAAAGGCAAGTGCTTTTTGGGACAGATTACTGTAGTAGTGTAGTAGGGGAGAAGATTTGCTCTAATCTAACTGATGCCTCCCCCTTCCCTCCCCTCACATGCTAAACAACCACCGTCATTCCCCTCCCCTCACATGCTAAACAGTCGCCATCATTCTCTCATATTCCTGTCTATAGAGGATGGGTGACTTTTTTTTCTTTGCTTGAGTTGCTGAATTTTAGGGAAATACCAGTAAAAACATTTGGGGAAAAGTGCCCTGAAAAGTTATTAGGGAACTCTATCAAAGTGCCTCGAAAAGTTACTAGGGCACTTTGGCTCATACAAAATGGTACTCCCTTCGTCCCATAATATAAGAGCGTTTTTTACACTACACTAGTGTCAAAAAGGCTCTTATATTATGGGACGGAGGTAGACTACAAGAAGAAATGGGAGCTGTTTTTCGCTCTGAGTCCGACTGGGACGGAACGGGGGACCCAGGGCCTTCAATGTCTTCCTCTGGATCCACTAACTTGGAAGAGCTATTCAAAGCTTTTCTGGCTGACTATGAGGATGCCTCTGCATCCTAGGAGTAGACCGCTCCCCTAGAAGTTGTGGTCAGTCAAGAGAAACATTTGAATCTCGCTTCAATGCCTGGAGTGGCAGCAGAAGCAGAACATAACTCTCCTTTTGATTGGGGGAATACCGTATGTCCTTAGAAAATAAGATTGTACTTGTACTTGCTCTCTCATTCCTGGGAGTCCTTCAAGCGTATTTAGATCTTGCTTGAAACGAATTTTCCTTTCATGCTCCCCCCTTACCCACTTGATGAAACGGAACGAACTTCGTTTCCTTGGCGGCTTTAATGATGGATTCACTCAAAAAAAAATCCTTCCTTTTGTAAAAAGTGATGCTTTGCGTCTCCGCTTCCGAGGGTTAGGGTATAGGCCGTTTCAAGCAAGATTCCGCTTTTTCTGAGCATTTTTTTATACTACACTAGTGTAAAAAAATGCTCTTATATTATGGGACGAAAGGGAGTATGTACATAAAATGGAAATTAATAAACAAGCCACCAGCCCCATTACTAGTCTGAGTTGCCAAATCAAGTTGGGCGTTGCCTTAGTCTTCGTCAAACATGTCATTGTTGGCATCCATCCTGACAGCGACTTTAATGCGTGTAAGAACTTTCCATGTAACATCATTATCTATAAACAATGGAGCCAATCAGTATGGGGTCATCATGAAAGCAAAGCTAACCTAAATGCTTGTAAGCACTTGCCTTTGACACAAGGAGGGTTAAGATGTTGGTCTGCATTAGGTTGTTTAGATTCTATCGTAGGTCTTCCATGACTAGGTATTTCATCTACACCATCCTCTAAGTCATCTTCAACATCATGTAGATATGGCAACAATCCCGTGCACATGCAAGACTTGGTCGTTGTTCATATGGAGGCATCTGGTTAGGCCACATTGTATTGCTGGCAGTAAGATTCTTGGTCCCCGGGTAAGAAGCACAACATGGATCAATTAGGCGATCGGTAAAACAATAATTGACATTCGCAATCAATCAACATATATTATTAGGCACTCCTTGTGATCAAGTCATGAAAATAAAAGCCTATCGTTATTTTCTGTCACCTTATTTTGGCCCAACTCCTTTAAAATGTTTTGAATTTAGCAACAACCCAAAGAATTAGTTTCTAATAAAATAAAAGTGTTTTCAAAATTACATGGAGATCTAAAGGGTGCCATATCCCACCTATTTTCAACCCTAGTACCTTTACAAGGATTCAATCCCTTATTTTAACCGTCCTTTGGAAAGAGTACAAGTGGGAAGTATATTACCCATATGCTTGGTTACCATCAAAACTTTTGAAAGGTATCGAGTTATGAGTTGAACATCTTTTCTATTATGTTGTCATGATCATACTTGATTACCACCTCACAAATGCACCTCTGAACACTTTGGGTTTTGGGTGAAACTTCAATTACTTGAAATGACTTTCTTGACTTTGGTTATGACTTGCTTGACTTAGGTTATGACTTGCTAGTATGTGGAGCCATTTTGTGTTTGTTTGTAATACCCAATTTTGGGGTAATTACATTGATTGCTTGCTTTGAATTCCTATTATATGATTGTTTGTGTGGGTGTGTGTACCAAACTAAAAATCCACTCATGACTTGTTTTTCTTCAGAGTAGAAATTCAAATTTGAGCTCTAGACCTGTCTCCACTTATGTTTAAAGATTGCCTTTTGAGAGGCTTACCAAAGTTATTAAAACTTGTCTATATGGCAATGCACGTTCCTAGATCTCCTCTACATAATCTATACTTCCTATCTAGCCTGATAAATTGGATTATGAAATTCTCTAGCTATTTCTTCCAAATCCCTTTTGAAGGCTAATCAATATTGTGACCATAACCATTTGTATCATGAAGCTTTTTGGCTCACTTGAACAAATTCAAAAATGATGGTATTATGGCATATCCTCAGCATCTCTACTATCATCTATCCTCAGCATCTCTAGTGTCTACTTGAAAGGATGAATGGGCCATTCATGATCTCTAAAAGTGAATAGAACACTATAATCGTGAAACCTTTTGATAGCCTTGGAAAATTCATTTCTACTGAAGTTGAACCAAACCAGCACTTTCTTATCCATCACCACAACCTATATTGCACATCCATGCTGATCATATATTTTAGCTTGGCCTAGACCTAAGTTTTCTCAGGTGGTTTTGTTGCCTAGTTGCTCTTAACTATCTAAAAAATCATGTTTAACCTCTAACTTGACTGAAACTTCTCCTAACCTTTGTGGACTATCTCCAACCACTCCCTAACCCTCCTAGTCAACTCGACTACCTTCTTAACTCAATGCAAGCGCATTGTAGCAGCAGAGTCTCTGTGTGTGTGTGTGTGTGTGTTAGAGAGAGAGAGAGGAGGTGGTTGTGGCATCAATGCCTAGTTGGCCTAGGGTTTTCCCAACTCCTCACCATCTCTCGTCCTCACCCCCAATGCCATTGCTTGCTACTCTGACACTCACTCCCAAACCCCACTTGACAGCCTCTGGAGAGAAACCCAGCCCCCACCCTCTCTTATTCTCCCTCCTTCGGTGGCCACCCAACAGGTGCAGGAGACAATTGAGCTCTTCTGCCCTCAAGACCGCGCCGCTGAGTTTCCCAGCGGATGGCCTTTGCACCCCTATACCGAGATCCTCCCATCATTGCCTAACACGCACTCAACATTCTCGTGGACTGCTCATCGCGTTCCGACCGAACCATCATGCGTCGTGCCCCCCTCCCCCAAACTTGTCATTAGGATCCGCGAGAACCTCAGGAGCTCAGGAGAGTCGACATTCACTCTCGGCTCTTCCAGCTTCCTTCTCCCTCCCCCGTCGAACACCTGCAGTAGCCGAACACACGAGCATGTTTTTGTCCATCTCGGATCCCCCTCATGCTCACCCCTCTCTCTCGGTAGCATGTAGACACTCCACCCGTTCCTTGTGCACACTTTTCCCCTTGCAAATCACGTGCAGGCATGCCCTCCAGAGTCGTCATGGCCATGGCTAGCCGAGATTCAGCTCCGGCCAAACAAAGAGCCACCCCATGCCATGTCTTCAACCTGCACCATGTCTTGCTCCTCCTAATCGAGCGCCCAGTAGCCTCATTTGCCATTCGAGCTTGCTCGATAGCCGGCACCGTCCTGCGTTTTGATTTTCGGGCGAAAAAAATGAATTTCGGGCGAATTTCGGTCGTCTCGCTAGGGCCCGATATATGGGCCTATCGGCCGAATAATTTGGCCCAGTTTGAATTTTTTTTGCCCGGCCCAGCTTCGAGAGCCTTCCAGTTAGGCTTCCGCTGAGACAAAACCCACGAACTCACGCAGCCTAACCCTAAATCGCTCTTTCCCTGTCCCTCCTCCTGTGTGCGGCGTCGCCGCTGCGCACATCTCAGCCGAGCGCTTCCACCCAATCTCCTCGCCCTCCTCCACATCTCCAGCCAAGGCGCTCACTTCTCCGGCCCTCCTCCACATATCCTCGCCTCCACCCCATCCACTTCCTGTATGGTTCTTCTCCCAGACTGCAGGATGGTGCTCGGCGGCTGCGGCAATGGAGCTGATGGTGAGCCAGCCGACCAGTTGAACGGAGGCAGTAGCACGGGGCAGCGGAAACAGTCTAGAGGGCGTCCAGTTTTTTGGCAAGGTACGAATGTTCTTGATGCCTTTATATCCTCCTACTTGAAGCAACTATTTGCCTCGTCCATGGTACATGCATGCAGTTTCAGTTCTTCAGCAATTTCAGATCAATGTTGCTTTGTTTCTTAGTTATAATTTGTACTGCGATGTACTTGTGTTGCTTTAGATTAAGCAGAGGCCCCTCGTAAATGGCTTGGCAAATGCATATATCATACGGGGGTAAGAAAAATTGAGTCTTGATGAGTTGAACACAGTAGTGACATTATTAATCTGAAATATGCATGCATCTTGTAGTCACCAAGGATGCTCTAGATCTAGTAATATTTGTTTTGGTCCAACAGAAAAGTGGGTTACAAACCTTGTTATGAACGTCCTAAAATATATAATTGTTCCATATATCTGGGTTGTGTGCTTGTTTTTGAGCTGTTGAGATGATGCTTGTGCGCAACATTAAAGTTTTTTCTCAAGAACAGATTAATTTCAACAGAAAAGTAGATGTTGACAGATGATTAATTTCAATGTTCAGCGGTACCACTAAGTGGTGGTTCTAGAACCAAGCATCATTGTATCATTCTCAAGAACAGATTACAGTTTGTGACTTGTCTGTTTGGCAAACTAGAGCATCGAGTTGTATATAAATTACTTATTCCTTAGTATCTAAACTAGAGCATCGAGTTGTATATAAATTACTTATTCCTTAATATCTAAACTAGAGCATCGGGCTATACTGTTTTTTGTTTATTATTAATATGAGGACACCCTAGTAAGCAAGGTTGCTTCCTTAGTTACCTACACTTCATAACTGACCGGTGTTCTTTTCTCATTTGATTTTCAGGTAATGGAACTGCAAATAGGAATGGCAGCGGCAACCATGATGCAAATGCAAGTGGTTCCCAAAGATCTTGGAAAGGTAACATACTAACATGATATGAGTTGTGAGATTGCATGGGGATCTTATAGAGCTCTAACTTAGTTCAAATAAAAAAATATGGCATAGAGCTCTCACTTAATTCGGTAGTTCCATGAAACTATTTGGTATTTGTTCATAAATTGGTTGATGTTGTTTGGTGTGAGTGGACATAACAGTACACTACGTTGTCCATGTAGTGAGACGAGGATGATCACAATTCAGAGTATTTGGATCTCTCTTTCATATTTCTATATATTAAGGCATATATCCTGATCTGTACGGCTTGTCAAGAAGAAGACCAAGGACGTCAATAGACTATACCATGTTGCTTAGAAATCTGCCGGTAAGTCTCTTCTTTTTAGTGTTTTATCATTCATGATAATTGCTTAGAAAATTTTAGTTACTTGGAGCTGCTAGTTACTTCGATGCATGCACTTTCTATCCATGCCTAGCCTCGTTATCATGTTAAGCAATGTCTTTATATTATCCTGAAATGTTACCACTTGACTATTGTTGCACACTTCCCTGTTAGTCCATTTTATTTCATTATGCACAGAGTGGAAGAAGAAAATTCTGATGTTGAACTACATCCATCCTGATCCTTTCCCTGTTTTCTCTAAACCAGAAATGCCACATGAAGAACTAAGGATATCAAGAAGCTTTTGGATGTATGCAAGCTTGGAGCTGATGTGTTATAGGTATGTTAACCACTGTATTTATCCTGCAATATGTTTGAGCTTATGCATGATTTTTTATTCACATTTTTCACCGTGGATTTTCCTTCTGTATGACAATTGACAAATGGCTTGTCCAAGCCAACAGTGGGTTGTTTCTGTCTATGTTGCTTTCTTTGTATCGTTTTGTTGTGCTGGAGTACAAACTATAAACTAGAATTCATCATTCTAGTATATGGAGGCATTTAACCTTTTCTCCTAAAGCTTTTTGGTGAATAAAAAACTAGTATATGCAGTAGATTCGTTATTTGATTCATGAGTATGCATAAGATTTTACTATTGTTCTACTAGCTACTTGTCCTGATAATCCATTTTTTTTGTTGCACAAAGTGGCAGAAGATAATTCCGATGCAGAACTACCTCCTTCCTGACCCTTCCTCTGTTTTCTCTAAACCAGAAATGGCATGTGAAGAATAGCCAGGGATATCAAGAAGCTTTTGGATGCAGGCAAGCTTGGAGCTGTTGTTTCAATGCCATGCTTTGATGGTTGTCTTTTGGAGCTGTTGTTTCTATGTGTGCTTTGATGGTTGTCTTTTGGAGCTGTTGTTTCAATGTCATGCTTTGATGGTTGTCTTTTGGAGCTGTTGTTTCTATGTGTAATCCTTTAAGTCTGTTGGTTGTACCGGACTATTTAAACTCTGAACTACGCTGTGATGGTTGAACTGATGTTGGACTGTTAAGGGTTATGTTGGAGGTAACTTTATAACTAATGTGTGCATGTTATGTTGGACAGATGCAGTTTTATTAATCACTAGAGCTTATTTGCTGAAGTTTATACGATCCATCCTAATGGTTGTTACGCTGCTATGCTTATGCTTTATTTTATTTCAAATTTTGTTTGAATTTCGGCCGAATTTCGTCCAAATTTCGGTTGAATTTTGGTCAAATTTTCAAATTTTGATTTTGCAATTTCGTCCGAGATTTTGCCGAAAAATTTAAAATTCCCGAAATTCGGCCATTTCGTCCAAGGACGAAAAAACGCAAACCGAAAATCAAAACGCAGGCACCGTCCCGAGCACCTCCGCGGGCAACCATCACTCCAAGCCACCGCCACATACCACCTTCGCCCTCACCGTTACTTTCTATCGCTTCCCTTGGTACCAATCCACTCAACCCCCCCCCTCCCCTCTTCCAATTTGAAGATTCACCCCTGGAAGATCGGATCCCGTCGATAAGCTAGGTGGGCAGCCGCCGGACCTCATCGAGCATCCACTTCCAATCTTCACTGACCTTCAGCGATGTCATGGTGAGCTTAAAAACGCTCTCCTGGCCCCTCCGGAGGAAGCGTCACGTCGAGGCGAGCTCGCAAGCCTTCTACGGCGACAAGAGTGGACACCGCCATTTTTTTTGTTCGCCGCAAGCGCGAGGCCACGCGGCCAGCTCTCGGTCGTCCATCGCAGATCCGACGGCCTCGTACCCCTTCGCGTGCGCGCCGCACAGTCGATGGGCCGGCCCAACGCTGTGCCACCTGGGTCCGTCCAGATCTGGCTCATCTCCTTTTTTTCGGTTAGTTCTTTTTCCTATTGTTTGAATCCTGTTAGATTTGCTCTAGGATTTAAGTCCCCATAAATTTGTTGGAAATATGAGCAATTTACCATATGATTTAATCCATAGAAATACTAGATAAAATATGACTATTATAGCAGAGATAAAACAAGTCATGTAATCTAATAGAGACAAGGCAAATAGCATATGCACGTGCGTACTAGAACAGAACATATGTAGAGCAGATACTGGAAGAAGAAACGGTAGTAGGTACTCAAACAAAAAAGAACATTAACATGTACTGAGTTGCAGCGGTAGCAGTAGTGTTGGCGTTGACGGGTTCACCCATGTCGTCGAAGAGGTCATCGATGTCGGGTCGCATACAGGACTCAAAAAGGTGGGGTTCTCTTACAGGCATAGAGAAGGAGGTGAATAGGCAGGCAGTGGGGGAGGAGTGCGCGTGAATGTCTCTCTTGTTCTTATGCTCGTACATGTGGAGGAACGCATTAATTTTTTTACATGGTTATATCTTGCACAAGTTAGTAGACCACCAGTGTGTTTTCCTCTCTTTCCTATACACTTGATCAGGCTATATAAAATTTTAGTTGGGCTACGAATAAAACACAAAGTAGTTTCAGACGGATAGGGTAGGCTCCATTGGACAGCAAAAGAAATTCAGTTCTCGTAGTACATACGAATTTTCAGCCAGTCATTTTGGCAGATCTACCTAGCTCTACCCTATCAATAAAAGCGACAAAACATGGATGCAATTTTTACGAATGGTAAACGATGGAGAATAATTAAATCCTTATAGGTTCCAAGGTAACCAGAATAACAACACGCCACCAAGTGGTGCTCTGAAGATGGAAGCTATTCAGTAAAGTTTCATCTTGCTCATCTTCACTAGTGTAGTGTCAAAAATACTCTTATATTATGGGACGGAGTGTGTAGTTGTAGTGTTTTAAACATTTTCAACTCATTGTCCTCCGTCGTCTAGCCGGTATGAAACTTGAGCCTATCCTCCTTCCCTTCCTTGATCGCACGTCTCACCCTAGCCTCCTCTTCTTCCAACCAAGCTTCATCACGCACGTCAAATAACTGCAAAATGGGGAGAGACAATGAAACTTGAGTGTTTGCCGCAATCAAATGGACAAGCTATTTCATCAACAAATTCAATTGTATGGAATTGGAAATAAGATCATGCCTTCATTGTAGATTCGTAGGTAAATCCCTTCGTTTTAGTTGGGCTAAGATATTTGAATGTTATTATGAATGATCTTTTATATACCATAAGAACAAAGATGGCAAATTTTTCTTGATACTAGGTATTTTGCTAGCTTTACTTAAATTTGAGTTGCTCTGCCCTGATGGCATGCTGATGTGTTAGAAACAGAGTACCCCTTTCTACATAGGAAGATAATGCATGTTAACAAGTAGGGACACTTTTGTCAAGATGTTAGCTGTCATTCTCTACAGATTAGTGACTTCATATAACTAATAACTCATTTATTAATAGCTGTGATGATATTCAACTCCCGGCTGGTATTCTTTCTCACCTATAGCAGGGTCGTTGAATGCTTTGATAAATTCTGAGGCAACCTAGGAAATTTTGGATCCTCACTAGAGGCAGTGATATTTACATTCTGATGTATGGTCATCTATCCTAATTTGCAGCTAACTTACAAGTGAAAAATATAATGATTTAAGCTGCAGCCTGCAGTTGGCTGTTTCCTTGGCTAATTAATTTTCACTTTGCTAGGAAAATATTGCACACAACAGTCAATCAAACATAAGTATGAAAGGGTCAGCTTGGGAGGAACACACCTTCTCAAATAAAGGAACTCCACGTGCACGACGTCTACCATGTCCATATGAAATAAAGGGGCGGCCACGGTTGTATCCATCATGAGCAGTGCTTCATGTCAGCTCCACACACGTGGCATTCACCTTAAAAAAGGGTGAAAATAGGTGAATAAATAGAGGTCAAGAAAACATTGCCATAGCTGGCTAGCATCAACGCTTAGGACGAAAACAACGCTCAGGACTTGGCGTTCGAAACTGAATAGTATTTTGTTTCAGATCCTGTTTCATACACGCTTCAAGATCAAACAGTGATAGTGCATGCAATTTCCAACATAGCAAAACCAGCTAACATGATATGGAAATTGCATGCACTATGATTGTTGCTAGATTATAAATTATGAGTGCAACCGTGGAGCTGGGCTAGACTCTAAATTCTATGGCTCTTCACCATCCAGGCTTTGCAGCAACCGAACCTTGACAATTGCAGTTATATATTGGAATTGGTGGTCCATATTGTGCTCTTAAAACATAACTGCTTGCCAGCCTCGCGAATACGCAAAGTTTGCCAGCCTCATGGGGTCGTATTTTCTTCTTAGTGCATATAGCCAGATAATAAAATTTGAACTGAAACTATGCTATTGCTAGATACGATATGTTTCTTTTTTTGACGCGTCAACGGCGGGCTTACGCCTGCCTGAACCTTTATTGCGATCGTCAAGAGGTGTTACAAGGAACTCAGCATCAGAAGTACAGGGGACAGAGAGAGAGAAAAACAAAGAAAAGGTACATAGAGCTGGAGGCTACAATCTCGCAGCTAAGAGGAACAACATGGATGTCCAGTCACGAAGCGCAATTTGTTTAGTGGCGTTCTTGCAGCGGTGAGACATACGAATACGATATGTTTCCAACAACAATACCTTTTTTTATAGGTTCAACAAAATACACACATTGCCTTTGTTATAATCTTCACTAAACGTTGAAGGAGAGGATATTTTGGAGGATACTCGACTAAGTGTAATTATGTTTACATGAATAACAGGAGCACATGCATTCAACTATTTATTATTAGTTTGTTTCTTTATTAAAGAGTGCCCTACTGCATGCAAATGCTACAAACTGGAAACAAATTCGAGAAATTAAAATTCTAAATCTCAAAGCAGATGAAGTTAAGTATATAATACCATTGTCATCAGGTTTGACCATGCAGATACAGGTGAGCACATACGCTTCATAATCACCGTCCATACGTGTGACTTCAGCAAAGTACAGATCCTTGTTCGCAGCTCCTTTAGTCTTCATAGTGAGATTGAAATGAGCGTAAGATCTATAAATGCAATTTTTCCCGTCAAAACATGCTTTGTGCCTCACAATATCTTCTAGTTCATATGCAAGATCCTGAAGTATTAAGAATGGATAGTATCAACAAGTGAAACATGTATTTGATGACATCCGAGGAATCATGGAACCAAAAAAGGACAGAGTGGGAGAGCATACTCTGACAAGACCATTGTCCTCGTTGTATTTGTCGAGTACAGCCTTAACCAATTCCTTTGTAGGGAGATTGGTCGTACAGGCATCATAAGCTTCTTTGGAGTGCTTCCTTGTGCCATTATGATACCAGAAAAGAGCACATCGGATAGCCCTCTAAACGTCGGTAAGTCCATCCATGCATCTATTTCAGATATAAGAGGATTTTAAATTATTAGCGTATTTCATAGAATAACCAATGATTAAGCGTTTGGGTTGATGAGTTTGCATGCAAGGTTTTTGTTAAATTAGGAACCAAACAGCCCCGAAGATTAACACAACTCGTTGTTTAATAAACAAGAAAAAGGAAAAACAAACTGAACTGCTTACATTCTTATAAGACGCTCATCACATTCTTTGTATAAAAGAGAATAAAAGTTATCACCATTTGTTTTTTGGATCTCCAAGTAGTGTGTCTGACTACAAGCACTATTGGTTACAGAACAAAAACAAAACCGTCTCAACTGATTAATGGAACTAACTGTTCTAGTTACCACCAGCTTTATCAGAAGAAATAGAGCTACATGGGTGTGGGAGGCTAAAAGCTATCCAACTGTACAAGTTACGAGTGAGCATGAAAAAATATACCTATAGCATAGCATCTATATATACCTTTTGAATTCAAGCTATGCTAACTATTTTAACAACTCTAAAGCAATTCATAAGATATTCCTTTAACTTCAGAAATACCCGGGGTTTTCAAGGTGTGAACACACCCAGATATGAGATATCTAATAAAATTGAGAGACTTTACATGTTTTTTCGCTGAACAGCATGGTGGGAGTCAATGGCTTCCTGAACTTCCTTTATGATCTCAAATGGGCCACCACGGTCAGGATACGTATGGAAAATTCCATCATTGTCAACTCTCACAAAATATTTTATCATAAGACCAGTGGGCACCAATGTCGAAATACATGAATCAGCCAAGAGATTTATATCAAGCTTCAATGACAAGAGATCTGCCACCTTAAAGCTGAAGTGGAACACAAAATGTTTGATTAATAGGAAATAAAGTGGAACACAATCTAGTACTTCATGCATGCATTGCAAAATTGGTTTTAACGCCATAATTAGTAAATCTTCGGGAAAATGCGTCTAGTCAGTAACTAAAAGCACCATTACAAGACAGATAACTCATTCCAAACCATCTATCTTAGACCAAATTAGCTGCTGACTATAAACAAAAGACAGATCAGAGAGAGGATAGTGCGCACGAAAGTTACATACCTTGTTTGTGGCATAGAGGAGGAGGAAGTCTCCTCCAGTGTTGTCTCTCTTTCCCTCTCCTCATGCCTGAAGTAAAAATGGGGGCAAACAGTCATGTAGCAGCAAGCAGCACTGGCAGCGACTCATTGTTTAAAACAGTAGCGGGCACACTCTGCTTTGCAAGGAAATACCTACGCATTCAATAATAGGGAGCGCCGTATTCTCAGGGTATATAAAAAAGGCCTATTTTCTGTTTTAATGAGAAGGTTTAACACAGGTAGGATAAAAAGGCACATACATTTGAGACGTCTACAGCTTGCGCTCAGCATGTGTTTAAAACCCAATCGTTCTGATGATCGAGTTGGATTGCTGTCGTCCTCAATGCACCGTTAAGTGAGTGAAAGGGAACATAGTTCAATAAAAATGCTAATCCGATTGAGTTGAAAGGCTAGTAGAACGGTTGTCTCAAGTTACCTACCGGGTCGTAGACCCAGCTATTGAGCAATGGTTGAGAGGGCGCGCGATAGTTCCATACCTTGTAGCTTGTGGCATAGAGGAAGAGGAAGTCTCCAACAGTGCTGTCTCTCTTTCCCTCTCCTCGCGCCTGAAGTAAAAAGGGGCAAAGCAACGACTCGTTGTTTAAACTATGATTGATAAGGAAACACCACGATGCAATGATTAATAAGGAAACACCATGCGTATTAAAGAACCAAAACAAAAAAAACTTTAAGGGAATAATTCCATGAACAATGCAAGCAAACCATTGAGATGTAATGAAGGCTAAAACCTTCAAATAATAGGGATGCAGAGGGAAACAATTTTAAAGTTATTATCTTTCATTAAGTCCTAATAAAAGAAGTGGGGTACACTGGGAAAGAGGTAGGCACTCACTAACAGAGTGTCAGCGAGCCTCTGCTTCCCTTAACAGGTCGATCAAAGCGTTGGCAAACACTTGATTAATTTAATGGGATGCTCACTGATCAGCCGGCTAGATCGGCAGTGGAGCGAGTCAACACACGCCATCGAGTTGCGCCTCGACCTATCCATGCTACTGCAGCTCTACCATGTCCAACAATACTTCCTGCATCAACTTTGTGCCTCACATCGCTTGCTGCAAGTGACGACAGCGACGCAGCTATCACCAGCCTGATCGATTACGATAATGCAGACCACTGAAGTTTTTCTTCCCCTCCCTGCTTCCCCTAAGGAGACGTACCAGATTATTAGGTGGTTCCACTGTTAGATAATCTATACAGGTTCTCTGATTATTAGGGAAGTGCTAGGGATTGGAGAGTTTCCCGCCGACCAACAGGACTAATCGAGAGTTCGAGACCAGCAACAGATGGATCGAGTTTAGGCTGCCTGCAACGATCGATTGATCCAAACGATCCTGCCTGCGTCTTCTTCTTCTTATATGAAGATAGAACGTCGATTTTTTTTCTTTTGATCCAACCGATCCTGCCTGCGTCTTTTTTTTTCTCAACATCACTACAGACACCGGCGCTCATATATACATACACGCATACACTCATTCTATGTACGCACATACGCACACCCTATTCATATAAGCATCTCCGAAAAACTGAGCCGGCATATCATCTTGAGATTTAGTCGACGGAAACATCTTCTCTCACTGAACGTGTATCGCCGAAAATCCTGAAATAAATCCAGAATAAATGTGAGCATCACGACTTGAACCCTGGTGGGCTGGGGATACCACTGTCCACCTAACCATCCAATCATAAGTTGGTTCGCTGACTGCGTCGATAAATGTTAGCATTACTGCTAAATTCATTGAACATGAGAAGGAGAAGGTTGGTCCAGTTTATAAGGAAAATCGGACCTAAAAACCATACAAACGACATCTTTCAGCAAACAATATACACACCCTCATGAATCACGGGTCTCTCTGATCAGATCCACCTCCAAGACGATGCCCCCAAGAGGGAACGCGACACCGGATAGTGTCGCCATCATCTGATCTAAACTAGATCAAGGGTTTTCCCCGAAGCACAGCAGGAAAGACAAGGTGGGAGCAGCTACTTCGATGCCTCCAATGAGAGAGCGACGCGAGAGGGCGCCGCCGTCGACGACTCCGGCCACAACCGGAGTACGACTTTCGCCGACCGTCTCACGTACACAGTTCGAGCCCAGGATCCGATCAGCCTACACACCAAACCACTACCCCTACCTCCGCGGCAAACCACACATCCCCGGCAAGCTCGACATGCTTCCAATCTTGCATCCGCGTCCCCACTGGACGGAGGATGCAACCCCGCAGCGGCGCCATTCTTCTCCCATCGGGAGGATGCAACCAAGCAGGACGCCATTCATCTTCTCGAGGATGCAACGCCTACGGGCCATTCCTCTCCCGACGAAGGATGCAACAACCGCAACAATGCCATTCCTCTCCCTCCAGTCACCACCATCTTATCCTCCCATCTGCGACAGTGTCGAGCTTCCCGAACCACCATCAGAAGGATACAACACCGAGCAGGGTGTCATTCATCTCGCGCACAGCTTGTGGCCCGCGGCCATGCCGACCACGTCACTGGTCGAGCCGCCTCCAGAACTCCAGCCACCAGGGGTGGCGGCTGTCGTCGCAAGCTGCCTCGGGCCAACGCAAGCGGCACACAGGAACCCCATCAAAGAAGCATGGCGACCTAGGCCCTCTTGACCTAGATCTGACGCGGATAGGGCCCGCACCGCCGTAGACCACCAGCGCCCTCTGCTCATGGGCCTCGTCGTGCCGCCCTTGCTCCTCCGCTGCCCAGCACCGCCATCCGCCCGCAGCGCCCTCTGGAGCCAGCTCGCCGCGCGCGTCGCGACCCCGCTCCTCTCCTTGGCAAAACTGAGAAAGAAAATAAGGTGTATACACCTAAGTATTGCACATCTAAGTCCTTGGCAATCTAGATGTGTTTTAGCAAAACTGAAAAAAAAAATAAGGTGTATAGACAAGAAAATCAAACTAAAACAAAGACCTTATTTACATGTTGCGTGGCGATTTGCATTGTACAAATTTAACTATAGCACAATGTTGGCACAAACCCAAATTTCTCGTCACTTGCCTAAACCATGTCATTTCGCTCTCCCAGAACATGGCCACTAAACTCCGGTTCAACTATGTCTACGTCTAAGCACAAAACCCATGATGTCGCTCCCCCGCAATCATCTCTTGCTGGCAAAGGTTTTTCATGTCTATAGACATGAGGGAGAAGCTGGAACGCACCTCTGTCGACACCTCTCCCCCCTTCCCAGCCAACGGCCTAGATCCGGCAATGGCGAGATGGTCCTCATTGCCCTCGTCCTCCTTGCCAGCCATGAGATTTCCTCTCTGCATTACTTCCACACCGTTTGTTGCTGCAATCCCCTACCTCGAAAGACTCTTCCAGACTCCTTAACCCCCTGCTCATTTTCATTAGTGCTTGCTCGATTGCCCATGGACTTGAATGAATGCATGTCAATTCTTGGTTTTCTTATTTCTTTAAATGTTTAAATTTCAAACATAAATAGTTCTGATAAGTAGACTCATTTAGGCATAAGCTAATTTGGTCACATGACACGCAACATAGGCCCATTTAGCATCTTCGGCGCGTTTGATTCCCGGGGCTTCTTGACTTTCTTGCTCCGTTGAAAGCAACCACCACATGGTATGGCTCTGCTCAAGTGGCCAGCAACTCAACAAATTCCAAGCGCAGAAGGTCAGCTTTGCCCCACAGGATCGGTTGTGCGTGTTCGTGCACAGTGGCGACGGACCAGAGCTGAAAGAGGGGTGCAATTATGTACTAAACTGTAGTAAAGCTAAGAAACTTATCTTGAGACGGAGAGAGTATGAATGAATCGCCAAGAAATGTTAATGACCTTTTTTAAGGCCGATGCTAGGCGTAAGCCGGTCGATAACCGTCCAACTGTGCATATCAGAGCCGTTTGTTTGGTCTCCTCACGCACATGCATCTTCCACTCGCGCAACACAGGCACCACCACAGCCCCCACTGTCCGCTCCAAGCATGCCTACCAGCACCGCAGCAGCGGCCTCGTCGCCGACGTAGTTGTGACGCAGCAGCCGCCGGAGCTACGATGCAGCGGACGTTGATGCCACCAGAGCTGCGATGCAGCGGCCATGTCGTCGTCGGAGTTGCTATGCAGCGGCCCCGACACCGCCGGAGCTGCTATGCAGCAGTCGTCGAGGCCGCCGGAGCTGCGATGCAGCGGCCGCGATGCCGCCGGAGCTGCCATGCAGTGCTTGTCGATGCCGCTGGAGGTGCAATGCAGCGCCCGCGACGCCGCCGGAGCTGCAATGCAGCGGCCATGTCATCGTCGGAGTTGCTATGCAACGGCCACGACACCGCCAGAGCTGCATTCAGCTCCCGCGACGCCGCCGGAGCTGCCATCAGTGCTCGTCGATGCCGCTAGAGGTGCGATGCAGCGGCCGCGACGCCGCTGAAGCTATTGTCCAGCAGTTCGTTGATGCCGCCGGAGCTGCAAGGCAGCCGCCGCGCCGCTGCCTAAACTGCTCGTTCGATATCGTTGGAGTTGCGATGCAGAGGCCGCGACGCCGCCGGAGCTGCAATGCAGAGGTCGTCGACACTGTTGGAGTTGCGTTGTAGCGGCCGCGACACCGTCGGAGCTGCGATGGTGTTGGAACACCGCGTCGCGCACCACCTCTCCGGCTTGACACACCCCTCCGGTGGGTGATGGATCGTAACACTGGTAGTTGCCGACGAGGGCCACATCGCAGCGCCGACATCCATGGACGGAGCATTGCGTCGCAGCACTGCCGGCCGTCGCCGACCTCCCGCGTCGCATCGCCGGCAGCGCCGGTAACCGTTGCAGACGTCGCCGCCCCTGCTGCCGCATCCCCGGCGGAGGTTGCACTGACGCGGCCGGTCGCCGTGCTACTACACCCCTAGCGCTTGCTGCCACACCATCGGCGGAGGTTGCGCTGACGCGGCCAGTCGCGATGTTGCGTTCCAGCACGTGCTCCCTACTGCCATGTCCTGTGACATGGTGGCTGCGGCCGGAGTGGAGCTCCTCCGCTGGATGAGATCCACTGGTGGATGGGAATGGGGAAAAGAGGAAATCGTATGAAAGGACTAGACCGAGAAGAAAGGATAAGAGGAGGCTGGGCGGTGGGTGGGTCTCATGGAAGACGTGTACCACACGAGGGACAGCCAGTTGACGCGAGTTCACATGTGGGACCACGAGCGCCGCACGATCCAACTGGATCGGACGCATCGCGGTGCGGCTGATGCCAAGGAGAAATCAGTCGGTTGAAAGGGACACTTTTCCTTTTTTTAAATGACGTTAGGCCAACTCCACCACGACCCCAAACGGACGTCCGTTTTATTCTGTTTTTATCCCTTTGGTTAGGGATTTGGGGTCGTGTCCGGGCCTGTCCTGGGATGCGGTGGCCGTGCGCCCACCGCGCGAACGCATCCTTTTGCCCCATCTTGTTCGCGTCTATTTTAAAAAAAGGGATGTTTCAAATGCCAAGCCTCAGTTCACGACCCTAGTTCATCACGCCGGCAACAAAGCCAGCGGCCTACACGACCATCGTCGGCAACACAGCCAGCCTCCAAAATGAATAGTTGTCCTCGCCGGCAACACAGCCAGCGGCCGGCAACACAGTCGGCCTTCAAAGTGAATGTTTTTTCGCCGGCACACTACCAACGGCCAGCGGGCGGGCGGCACCCATGCCAGCCTCCAAAAAGAACGGCCACGCCGATCGGACGACCTAGTTCAGGCCTTCGGCGTCGAGCATCTCCTTCTGCTTGGCCTCGAACCAAGCCCTCTTCTTGTCGCTCATCTTCAACAAGTCCACGCTCATGATCGCAAGGGCCACCTCCTTCGCTTTGGTGGCGGCATTGGTGGCCTCGATGTCGAGCTGCCTCTGCCTGGCCTTGACGTTGTCGGCCTCGATGTCGAGCTGCCTTTGCCGGGCGGCCTCTTCCATGTCGAGCTGCCTTTGCCGGGCCGCCTCCTCCATGTCTATCTTCCTCTTCTTGGCCGCCTCCTCCATCTCAAGCTTCTGTCTTTGGAGGTCTAGGTATTGCTTCATTTGCTCGTCCTTACTTTGCCGCTTCTTCTCGTCCCTCACATCCTTATGTGACATCATGCCATGCAAAGTCTCATGCAAGGCCATGGTTGAGGCGTCACGTATGTCGTCCACCTTGGAGTTGGTCTTGCCCCTCGGTCTCTTCAACGCCTCGCCATCCCCACCTCCGGCGAACTTGGCCGTTTTCTTGCCTCTCTTCCTTTGAAGTTCACGGTATTGATCCTTGAACTTAGGGCAATTGTTGATGAGCGTCCAACAATGCGTAAGAGTGAATGGCTTGTCATTGTGCCGGGCTTTGAATGCCTCCAAAGATTGAAATGCCTACACCACATGATCAACAACAAGTGAACATGCAAACATATACACGGCCGAAGTATCATGGCCGTAGCAAGGAAAGGGCTAGAAAGAGAAGAGCATACCATGTCCCCAACGCCGAGACCACTCACGGGCCGTGTTTCAACGCTCTCAAATGCGGCACAATACTTGTTGCACTCTTGTTGGATGAACAGCCATCTTTTTTTAATCGAACCGATGCCACGGTTGCTTGTAATTTGGTAGGGCTCAAACATCTTCCTTTCATGGAATGTTTTGTGGACTCTCGTCCAAAAAACAATGCCCTTTTGTTGCGCGCCGGTCCTTGGATCTTGGCTAATCTCCATCCAACATTGACAAATCAACTTGTACTCATCTTGTGTATATGAACCGGTGCGAATGCTCTTCCGCTTCTTTTGTGCTCCCGCTCTTTGGGTGAGCTCGTCTATGAACAATGGAGCGCCACTAATATCAACATCATTGGCTTCATCTTCATCTTCACCTTTGACATAGATGTCGTCGTCTTCATGCCACGAATCTGTTGGGAAACGTAGTAATTTCAAAAAAATTCCTACGCACACGCAAGATCATGGTGATGCATAGCAACGAGAGGGGAGTGTGATCTACGTACCCTTGTAGATCGACAACGGAAGCGTTTGGTTGATGTAGTCGTACGTCTCCACGGCCCGACCGATCAAGCACCGAAACTACGGCACCTCCGAGTTCTAGCACACGTTCAGCTCGACGACGATCCCCGAACTCCGATCCAGCAAAGTGTCGGGGAAGAGTTCCGTCAGCACGACGGCGTGGTGACGATCTTGATGTACTACTGTCGCAGGGCTTCGCCTAAGCACCGCTACAATATTATCGAGGACTATGGTGGAAGGGGGCACCGCACACGGTTAAGAATATGATCACGCGGATCAACTTGTGTCTCTAGGGATGCCCCTGCCTCCGTATATAAAGGTTCAAGAGGGGAGGCCGGCCGGCCATCATAGGGCGTGCCAGGAGGAGTCCTACTCCCTCTGGGAGTAGGACTCCCCCCCCCCCAATCCTAGTTGGAATAGGATTCGCGAGGTGGGAACAGAGAGAGAGAGAGAGAAGGAGGGGGGCGCCGGCCCCCTCTCTCCTTGTCCTATTCAGACTAGGGGGAGGGGCGCGCGGCCCAGCCCTGGCCGCCTCTCCTCTTCTTCCACTAAGGCCCATTAAGGCCCATGTACCTCCCGGGGGTTCCAGTAACCTCCCGGTTTTCCGGTAAAATCCCGATTTCACCCGGAACACTTCCGATATCCAAACATAGGCTTCCAACATATCAATCTTTATGTCTCAACCATTTCGAGACTCCTCGTCATGTCCGTGATCTCATCCGGGACTCCGAACAACCTTCGGTACATCAAAACGTATAAACTCATAATATAACTGTCATCGAAACCTTAAGCGTGCGGACCCTACGGTTCGAGAACAATGTAGACATGACCGAGACACGTCTCGGTCAATAACCAATAGCGGGACCTGGATGCCCATATTGGCTCCTACATATTCTACAAGATCTTTATCGGTCAGACCGCATAACAACATACGTTGTTCCCTTTGTCATCGGTATGTTACTTGCCCGAGATTCGATCGTCGGTATCCAATACCTAGTTCAATCTCGTTACCGGCAAGTCTCTTTACTCGTTCCGTAATACATCATCTCACAACAACTCATTAGTTGCAATGCTTGCAAGGCTTATGTGATGTGTATTACCGAGAGGGCCCAGAGATACCTCTCCGACAATCGGAGTGACAAATCCTAATCTCGAAATACGCCAACCCAACATGTACCTTTGGAGACACCTGTAAGCACCTTTATAATCACCAGTACGTTGTGACGTTTGGTAGCACCAAAGTATTCCTCCGGCAAACATGGGAGTTACATAATCTCATAGTCATAGGAACATGTTATAAGTCATGAAGAAAGCAATAGCAACATACTAAACGATCGGGTGCTAAGCTAATGGAATGGGTCATGTCAATCAGATCATTCAACTAATGATGTGATCCCGTTAATCAAATGACAACTCTTTGTCCATGGTTAGGAAACATAACCATCTTTGATTAACGAGCTAGTCAAGTAGAGGCATACTAGTGACACTCTGTTTGTCTATGTATTCACACATGTATTATGTTTCCGGTTAATACAATTCTAGCATGAATAATAAACATTTATCATGATATAAGGAAATAAATAATAACTTTATTATTGCCTCTAGGGTATATTTCCTTCAGTCTCCCACTTGCACTAGAGTCAATAATCTAGATCACATCGCCATGTGATTTAACATCAATAGTTCACATCTTTATGTGATTGGTTCACATCTCCATGTGACTAACACCCAAAGGGTTTACTAGATTCAATAATCTAGTTCACATCGCTATGTGATTAAGACCCAAAAAGTGATCATGTTTTTCTTGTGAGAGAAGTTTACTCAACGGGTCTGCCACATTCAGATCTGCATGTATTTTGCAAATTTCTATGTCAACAATGCTCTGCATGGAGCTACTCTAGCTAATTGCTCCCACTTTCAATATGTATCTAGATTGAGACTTAGAGTCATCTGGATCAGTGTCAAAACTTGCATCGACGTAACCCTTTACGACGAACCTTTTGTCACCTCCGTAATTGAGAAACATATCCTTATTCCAGTAAGGATAATTTTGACCGCTGTCCATTGATCTACTCCTAGATCACTATTGTACTTCCTTGCCAAATCAGTGCAGGGTATACAATAGATCTGGTACACAGCATCACATACTTTATAGAACCTATGGCCAAGGCATAGGGAATGAATTTCATTCTCTTTCTATCTTCTGCCGTGGTCGGGCTTTGAGTCTTACTCAACTTCACACCTTGTAATACAGGCAAGAACTCTTTCTTTGACTGCTCCATTTTGAACTACTTCAAAATCTTGTCAAGGTATGTACTCATTGAAAAAACTTATCAAGCGTCTTGATCTATCTCTATAGATTTTGAAGCTCAATATGTAAGCAGCTTCACTGAAGTCTTTCTTTGAAAAACTCCTTTCAAACACTCCTTTATGCTTTACAGAATAATTATACATTATTTCTGATCAACAATATGTCATTCACATATACTTATCAGAAATGCTGTAGTGCTCCCACTCACTTTCTTGTAAATACAGGCTTCACCGCAAGTCTGTATAAAACTATATGCTTTGATCAACTCATCAAAGCGCATATTCCAACTCTGAGATGCTTGCACCAGTCCATAGATGGATCGCTGGAGCTTGCATATTTTGTTAGCATCTTTAGGTTTGACAAAACCTTCTGGTTGCATCATATATAACTCTTCTTTAAGAAATCCATTAAGGATTGCAGTTTTGTTATCCATTTGCCAGATTTCATAAAATGCGGCAATTGCTAACATGATTCGGACAGACTTAAGCATAGATACGAGTGAGAAACTCTCATCGTAGTCAACACTTTGAACTTGTCGAAAACCTTTTGCGACAATTCTAGCTTTGTAGATAGTAACACTACTATCCGTGTCCGTCTTCCTCTTGAAGATCCATTTATTATCAATGGCTTGCCGATCCTCGGGCAAGTCCACCAAAGTCCACACTTTGTTCTCATACATGGATCCTATCTCAGATTTCATGGCCTCAAACCATTTCGCGGAATCTGGGCTCATCATCGCTTCCTCATAGTTCGCAAGTTCGTCATGGTCTAGTGACATGACTTCCAGAACAGGATTACCGTACCACTCTGGTGCGGATCTCACTCTGGTTTACCTACAAGATTCGGTAGTAACTTGATTTGAAGTTACATGATCATCATCATTAGCTTCCTCACTAATTGGTGTAGTAGTCACAAGAACAGATTTCTGTGATGAACTACTTTCCAATAAGGGAGAAGGTACAATTACCTTATCAAGTTTTCTACTTTCCTCCCACTCACTTCTTTCGAGAGAAACTCCTTCTCTAGAAAGGATCCATTCTTAGCAACGAATGTCTTGCCTTCGGATCTGTGATAGAAGGTGTACCCAACTGTCTCCTTTGGGTATCCTATGAAGACATATTTCTCCGATTTGAGTTTGAGCTTATCGAGATGAAACTTTTTCACATAAGCATCGCAACTCCAAACTTTAAGAAACGGCAGCTTAGGTTTCTTGCCAAACCATAGTTCACACGGTGTCGTCTCAACGGATTTAGATGGTGCCCTATTTAACATGAATGCAGCTGTCTCTAATGCATAACCCCAAAACGATAGTGGTAGATCGGTAAGAGACATCATAGATCGCACTATATCTAATAAAGTACGGCTATGATGTTCGGACACACCATTACACTATGGTGTTCCAAGTGGCGTGAGTAGTGAAACTATTTCACATTGTTTTAATTGAAGGCCAAACTCGTAACTCAAATATTTTACCTCTGCGATCATATCGTAGAAACTTTTATTTTCTTGTCACGATGATTTTCCACTTCACTCTGAAATTCTTGAACTGTTCAAATGTTTCAGACTTATGTTTCATCAAGTAGATATCCCCATATCTGCTCAAATCATCTGTGAAGGTCAGAAAATAATGATACCTGTTGCAAGCCTTAATATTCATCGGACCACATACATCAGTATGTATGATTTCCAACAAATCTGTTGATTGCTTCATTGTTCCGGAGAACGGCGTTTTAGTCATCTTGCCCATAAGGCATGGTTCGCAAGCTTCAAGTGATTCATAATCAAGTGATTCCAAAAGCCCGTCAGCATGTAGTTTCTTCATGCGCTTTACACCAATATGACTTAAACGGCAGTGCCACAAATAAGTTGCACTATCATTATTAACTTTGCATCTTTTGATTTCAATATTATGAATATGTGTATCACTACGATCGAGATCCAACGAACTTGTTTCATTGGGTGTATGACCATCGAAGGTTTTATTCGTGTAAACAGAACAATAATTATTCTCTGACTTTAATGAATAACCGTATTGCAATAAACATGATCAAATCATATTCATGCTCAACACCAAATAACACTTATTTAGGTTCCACACTAATCCCGAAAGTATAGGGAGTGTGCGATGATGATCATATCAATCTTGGAACCACTTCCAACTCTCATCGTCACTTCACCCTTAACTAGTCTCTGTTCATTCTGCAACTCCCGTTTCGAGTTACTAATCTTAGTAACTGAACTAGTACCAAATACTTAGGGGTTGCTATGAACACTAGTAAAGTACACATCAATAACATGTATATCAAATATACCTTTGTTTACTTTGCCATCCTTTCTTATTCACCAAATACTTGGGGTAGTTCCGCTTCCAGTGACCAATCCCTTTGCAGTAGAAGCACTTAGTCTCAGGCTTAGGACCAGACTTGGGTTTCTTCACTTGAGTAGCAACTTGCTTGTTGTTCTTCTTGAAGTTCCCCTTCTTCCCTTTGCCCTTTTCTTGAAACTAGTGGTCTTTGTTAACCATCAACACTTGATGTTTTTCTTGATTTCTACCTTCGTCAATTTTAGCATCATGAAGAGCTTGGGAATCGTTTCCGTTATCCTTTGCATATTATAGTTCATCACGAAGTTCTACTAACTTAGTGATGGTGACTAGAGAATTCTGTCAATCACTATTTTATCTGGAAGATTAACTCCCACTTGATTCAAGCGATTGTAGTACCCAGACAATCTGAGCACATGCTCACTAGTTGAGCGATTCTCCTCCGTGTTTTAGCTATAGAACTTGTTGGAGACTTCATATCTCTCAACTCGGGTATTTGCTTGAAATATTAACTTCAACTCCTGGAACATCTCATATGGTCCATGACGTTCAAAACGTCTTTGAAGTCCCGATTCTAAGCCATTAAACATGGTGCACTAAACTATCAAGTAGTCATCATATTGAGCTAGCCAAACGTTCATAACGTCTGCATCTGCTCCTGCAATAGGTCTGTCACCTAGCGGTGCATCAAGGACATAAGTCTTCTGTGCAGCAATGAGGATAAACCTCAGATCACAGATCCAATCCGCATCATTGCTACTAACATCTTTCAACACATTTTTTCTCTAGGAACATATCAAAATAAACATATGAAAGCAACAACGCGAGCTATTGATCTACAACATAGATATGCTAATACTACCAGGACTAAGTTCATGATAAATTAAAGTTCAATTAATCATATTACTTAAGAACTCCCACTTAGATAGACATTCCTCTAATCCTCTAAGTGATCACGTGATCCAAATCAACTAAATCATAACCGATCATCACGTGAAATGGAGTAGCTTTCAATGGTGAACATCACTATGTTGATCATATCTACTATATGATTCACGCTCGACCTTTCGGTCTCAGTGTTCCGAGGCCATATCTGCATATGCTAGGCTCGTCAAGTTTAACCTGAGTATTCTGCGTGTGCAAAACTGGCTTGCACCCGTTGTAGATGGACGTAGAGCTTATCACACCCGATCATCACGTGGTGTCTGGGCACGACGAACTTTGGCAACGGTGCATACTCAGGGAGAACACTTTTATCTTGAAATTTAGTGAGGAATCATCTTATAATGCTACCGTCAATCAAAGCAAGATAAGATGCATAAAAGATAAACATCACATGCAATCAAAATATGTGACATGATATGGCCATCATCATCTTGTGCCTTTGATCTCCATCTCCAAAGCATCGTCATGATTTCCATCGTCACCGGCATGACACCATGATCTCCATCATCTTGATCTATATCAATATGTCGTCACATGGTCGTCTCGCCAACTATTGCTCTTGCAACTATTGCTATCGCATAGCGATAAAGTAAAGCAATTATTTGGCGCTTGCATCTTATGCAATAAAGAGACAACCATAAGGCTTTTGCCAGTTGCCGATAACTTCAACAAAACATGATCATCTCATACAACAACTTATATCTCATCACGTTTTGACCATATCACATCACAACATGCCCTGCAAAAACAAGTTAGACATCCTCTACTTTGTTGTTGCAAGTTTTACGTGGTTGCTACGGGCTTAAGCAAGAACCAATCTTACCTACGCATCAAAACCACAACGATAGTTTGTCAAGTTGGTGCTGTTTTAACCTTCGCAAGGACCGGGCGTAGCCACACTCGGTTCAACTAAAGTTGGAGAAACTGACACCCGCCAGCCACCTGTGTGCAAAGCACGGCATAGAACCAGTCTCGCGTAAGCGTACGCGTAATGTCGGTCCGGGCCGCTTCATCCAACAATACCGCCGAACCAAAGTATGACATGCTGGTAAGCAGTATGACTTATATCGCCCACAACTCACTTGTGTTCTACTCGTGCATATAACATCAAACCATAAAAA
This sequence comes from Triticum urartu, assembly GCF_003073215.2. Classification (NCBI taxonomy): domain Eukaryota; kingdom Viridiplantae; phylum Streptophyta; class Magnoliopsida; order Poales; family Poaceae; genus Triticum; species Triticum urartu. The sequence continues at coordinate 483,786,484 of NC_053022.1, read as the reverse complement.
CCTAGGCTCTGATACCATTGTTGGGAAACGTAGTAATTTCAAAAAATTTCCTACGCACACGCAAGATCATGGTGATGCATAGCAACGAGAGGGAAGTGTGATCTACGTACCCTTGTAGATCGACAACGGAAGCGTTTGGTTGATGTAGTCGTACGTCTCCACGGACCGACCGATCAAGCACCGAAACTACGGCACCTCCGAGTTCTAGCACACGTTCAGCTCGACGACAATCCCCGGACTCCGATCCAGCAAAGTGTCGGGGAAGAGTTCCGTCAGCACGATGGCGTGGTGACGATCTTGATGTACTACTGTCGCAGGGCTTCGCCTAAGCACCGCTACAATATTATCGAGGACTATGGTGGAAGGGGGCACCGCACACGGTTAAGAATATGATCACGTGGATCAACTTGTGTCTCTAGGGGTGCCCCTGCCTCCGTATATAAAGGTTCAAGAGGGGGAGGCCGGTCGGCCATCATAGGGCGCGCCAGGAGGAGTCCTACTCCCTCCGGGAGTAGGACTCCCCCCCCCCCAATCTTAGTTGGAATAGGATTCGCGAGGTGGGAACAGAGAGAGAGAGAGAAGGAGGGGGGCGCCGGCCCCCTCTCTCCTTGTCCTATTCAGACTAGGGGGAGGGGCGCGCGGCCCAGCCCTGGCCGCCTCTCCTCTTCTTCCACTAAGGCCCATTAAGGCCCATGTACCTCCCGGGGGGTTCCGGTAACCTCCCGGTTTTCCGGTAAAATCCCGATTTCACCCGGAACACTTCCGATATCCAAACATAGGCTTCCAACATATCAATCTTTATGTCTCAACCATTTTGAGACTCCTCGTCATGTCCGTGATCTCATCCGGGACTCCGAACAACCTTCGGTACATCAAAACATATAAACTCATAATATAACTGTCATCGAAACCTTAAGCGTGCGGACCCTACGGGTTCGAGAACAATGTAGACATGACCGAGACACGTCTCCGGTCAATAACCAATAGCGGGACCTGGATGCCCATATTGGTTCCTACATATTCTACGAAGATCTTTTATCGGTCAGACCGCATATCAACATACGTTGTTCCCTTTGTCATTGGTATGTTACTTGCCCGAGATTCGATCGTCGGTATCCAATACCTAGTTCAATCTCGTTACCGGCAAGTCTCTTTACTCGTTCTGTAATACATCATCCCACAACTAACTCATTAGTTGCAATGCTTGCAAGGCTTAAGTGATGTGCATTACCGAGAGGGCCCAGAGATACCTCTCCAACGATCGGAGTGACAAATCCTAATCTCGAAATACGTCAACCCAACATGTACCTTTGGAGACACCTGTAGAGCACCTTTATAATCACCCAGTTACGTTGTGACGTTTGGTAGCACATAAAGTGTTCCTCCGGCACATGGGAGTTACATAATCTCATAGTCATAGGAACATGTATAAGTCATGAAGAAAGCAATAGCAACATACTAAACGATCGGGTGCTAAGCTAATGGAATGGGTCATGTCAATCAGATCATTCAACTAATGATGTGATCCCGTTAATCAAATGACAACTCTTTGTCCATGGTTAGGAAACATAACCATCTTTGATTAACGAGCTAGTCAAGTAGAGGCATACTAGTGACACTCTGTTTGTCTATGTATTCACACATGTATTATGTTTCCGGTTAATACAATTCTAGCATGAATAATAAACATTTATCATGATATAAGGAAATAAATAATAACTTTATTATTACCTCTAGGGCATATTTCCTTCAGAATCACCATGGTCGTAGTCAGCACGGTCGTCGGCCTCCTCATCGGGCACGTACTGGGCGCGGCCATCCTGACTTTGGGTCTTCTCGGGGTCGTAGGCACGGCCATGCCCACCCTGGAAGATCACGTCCTCCATGTACTGGTTGTAGAAGGGGTCGTCCACCGTCGGCGTTGAGGTTGGCATTCCGTCAAACAACACGCGGGGGGCCGGCATGGTGCCCGTGAACGGTGCACGCGCCTGCTTTCTTTGCATCTCGACGGACGGCCGCCCGCCGCTGCTGGACCCAGGCGTGACGTTGAGGTCGATGACGGCCGCGGGGCGTGGTGTGGACGGCGCGAACAAGCCCACGTCCGGTGACGCCGAGAAACGGGTCTGGCCGTCGTGCCTGGGCGGAGGAAAGCCGGGCGACATGGGCGCGGCGCGCGACGTCGACGACTGGCAATGCGTAGGCCGGGCGACCGACGAGCCTGTGCCCGCCGGGCCGACGGCCGCTGCATGGAACCCCGTCGGACGGCCCATGCCAAGCATGAGGATGGCGTGCGCTTTGTTGACGAGGTCCTCCTTCTCGTCGGCAGCGGCCTTGCGCCGCGCGGCCTCCAGCTCCTCGCGCTGGGCGGCAAACTTGGCCGCGGTGGCATTGATCTTGACGGCCGCTCTCCGTTCCCTCCTCTTTGCCGATTCCGCGTTCAACTTGGCGATCTCCTCCGGCGTGCACTCCGACCGCGGCTTCCTTGGCGCCTTCTTCTTCACCTTTGCGGTCGGGTCGACGGCCAGGCCGCCGGAACTCGGCGGGGCGTCGGCCATGGACGGGGGAGAGAGGGGGCAGTGGGAGGGACGTGGGAGGGTTTGGGGGAAAGGGCGCCAATGGGGGGGGGGGGGGGGTTGGTTTCTTCCACCGACAGGCGGGCCAGGAGAGGACAAGCGCGCGCGTCCCGCCCGTCCGCGCGCTGTCCGTTTTACCCCAAAACCGGCGCAACTTTGGGCCAGGGATGTGTCGAAAGCGGACACAAAGCGGACAAAAGTCCGTTTGCGCCCGCGCGCTGGACCGTCTCGTTTGTCCCTTTAATCCCAAACGGACGGGGACGGACAGGATAGGATCGCGCAATGGAGTTGGCCTTAATGGCCTATCTGGTAGACTACATACTACCCAGACAGCCCCACGTGATGCAGTTTTGGCCAACTCCTATTTGACCGAGGCTGAGCCGGTTACAGTCTTTTCAGTAAAAGGCACCCCCACCCCCCTCCTAGAATGGGCCGACCCACCATTTAGGCATGAGAGGGAAGCTCGCGGTTTTGGGAAGCTTCCGACCGATTTTCCTTTTTCTCTTTTTTGGGTTTCTGGACGGTTTTCATTTGGTTTTTTCTTTTACCTTTTATTTTCTGTTCCTTTTCTATTTTTTTCCTTTTTCTAAAAAAATACGTGATATTTTTTGATTTTTTTGTGAACGGTCTCCCTTAAATTCATGACTTTTTCCCCCTCAAACATGTGAACATTATTTTCTAAATTTTTGAAAAAAAATCTCAAAATCATGAACTTTTTTCAAATCCGTGAAACATGCGATTTTATTAAATTCATGAAATTTTTCAAATGCGTGAGTTTTATTTTTGAACTCGTGAATTTTTTCCCAAATCCATGAACTTTTTTGTTGAACTCATGAATTTTTTTTGAACTCGACTATTTTGAGTTCGTGAACAGTTTTTTTAAAATTCCTGAATTTATTTAAATGCATATTGGTACCGATTGGGCTTAAGGAAGGCAGCCAAAGGCCTTCTAATTTTGGTACCGATGACGTCATCCTGGATGGTGGTAAATGATGAACCTACCCTTTAAAAAATAAAAAATATTGCAAGTACTGATCCCACATAATTTTGGTACCAGTCCAACAGGTACCTCCTATTTTACCACCGTTAAATTGGGGTGGGTGAACGGCTCCAAAATTGCCAACAACTATAAAACTTGTAAATAGTACTTCCTCCGATTCTCTTTAGTCTGCATATAACTCACATCACGCATACCAAGAAGTGCTACTAGAAATTGATTTCGGATGGAATTACCCCTGCGCTGGATGAATTGCAACGACCTGAAAAGGCTGCAAAGCGATAATCACGCGAGGCAGTTAATTGGCCCGTCCGCCTCGTTTCTCCTGCATATTTCTCTGCATGGCTGTTATTGGCCCATCCTCCTTTGCATGCGCTGCATGCGTGGCCGGAATTAATGCACAAGAGGAGGCAGCCTTGCATGCAGTGATGAAAAGTAGGGATAGATTTGAAAGAAATCGCTACAAATCTGGATCGCGCAGAGCATTGCGGAAAAAACAAGAAAAACTTATGCGCAGACTAAATGGGATCGGAGGGAGTACTCCTTCTGTCTCAAAATAAGTGGCACTGATTTATTACAGAGTTAGTATGACTTTATATTAAATGAACGACACTTATTTTGGGACGAAAAGAGTACATGCTTGGTTTGTTTTAAGTCAAACTTTATAAACTTTGACTAAGTTTATAAAAAAAGTATAAACATCAACAATGCAAAATCAATATCATATTCATCATTGGATATATTTCCATCATATATATTTGTTAATGCAAATGTTCATAATGTTTTCTACAAACCCGGTCAAAATATATAAAGTTTGACTTAAGACAAAGCTAATATACAGAATAAATAAAAGCAAAGGGAGTATCTTCCTAATTATGCTTCTAAACCTTATAAGAGGCTCCAGTTTGTACTGAACATTCGGTTTTACGTTGTAAGATGATATGTGTACTTCCGTAACCAATAGGAGATGATAGCATAGGATACATACAACCAGTTTGGATGGTGATTCGATAGTAGGCTATCTGTGTAAGCATTTATTCCTATTTTCGCCGGTTGTGGCTTGTTTATTTGTCATTCATGTACTTAAGTACCGGAGCTTGATACTTGAACTCTAATGAATATATGGTTGTGTGCATTGTAATGTGCACCAAGTCAAACTATATAAAAAAAAGTGCACTTTTTGCCGAATTACACCATGACAAACCGAAAATCTGCATCTGAGCACGGGCTCAGCTGCACCCGCTCAGAAAAAAATTCAAAAAAAATACTAGAAAAATTCAAAAAAATTCAAAAAAAATATGTGGTAGATCATTTGATGCGTGAGATCCGCTCCAAATTTCAACTCATTTGGACATCTGAGCAATTCTGGGCAAAAAAGACAAATCAGGTCAAAACAGTTCCTGAACAGTAAACTGTTTTACAGACCCTGATTTTGTCTTTTTTTCCCAGAGCTCCTCAAATGTCCAAATGAGTTGAAATTTGGACCGAACCTCACGCATCAAATTATCTACCACATAATTGTTTTTTGGAATTTTTTGAATTTTTCTAGTATTTTTTTTTATTTTATCCGTGAGCGTGGGTGCAGCTGAGCCCGGGTGCAGATTCGCCGCACTCCAAACATGCTATTTAAGTCAATTTTTCTGCATATTTACTTTGCTGGTTATACGTGTTGATTTAGTACATATTCTTGGAAATTTGGCACAAAAGAAGCAAAGAAACAAAGTGAAGTTGAAAAATCTGCCTGGTTTTCAGGCCGGTGATGGTGAGCTTTTTTTTTTTGAGCATCAGTACAGCCACAAGCGCTCATATACACGCGCATACACTCACCCCTATGAACACATATCATCTCGTCATCGATGAAAACGTCTCCTCCCACTGCAAGCGCATCGCCGGAAATCCTGAAATAAATTCAGGAATAATGCGAGCACCAGGATTTGAACCCTGGTAGATTGGGGATACCACTGTCTACCTAACCAACTCAACCACAGGGTGATAGTGAGCTTGTAAACTGGGATGTCGTATGCATGCATCAACGTAGGTGCACCGAAGACAGAGATCTAGCGTATGCTTTCCCTCTGTCCATTGAAACTTTAAAAGGCATTTTGCACGGCAAGACTTCATATGTGTAGGGGCAGCCATTGATTGCAATGCGATGCTAAACAAGGGACAACCTTGCAAGGAAGAGCTATACAATCTGACAGACTTTCCAAAACCTAGCGCCTCCAAAATATACTGACATTACGCTGACCAGAATTCACGGTGTTGTGTTCAGAAAGAAAGGAGCAGAATTGGTGCATTAGCGCATACACTATTTTAGGTAGGTATTACCGCTCATGTCTGATGCGGTTCAAGAGCTCCGGAAGAGGATGATGATTTGTTTACACAAGCAATTGCTAGTCAACCACACACATAAGAAGGTGACCCACACACTCTTGGCAGATGCATTCTGTCTTGTTTTTACGACCAACGATTGAAACAGATAAATAGCGCTTCTGCGGTGAATTCCTCGTCCCATGGACCCATTCTACATGATACTGACTAATTTGTTGCTTCTGCTCGATCAAAATGGTTAATCATCCTCCTCGGGAATGAAGTCCCTAACCTTCACATCGGCGTCTTCCCCGTACTGGATGCAGTTGTCGATGTTTGACAGCACATACTGAATGCTGCAAAAGCAAGGATGGTCAGGGATACGAAAAAACACAACCAGGTAGATAAATCTGCCATGGAAATTTTGTATCAGCATGGCAAATGGAAGTGCTACACTTCAACGTTGCTCAAGTGTTTTGTTTCACTGCAGCACTATACTTGAAATTTAACCACCTATAGCACATAAATTTCAACTCAACAATCATCTCAAGTGGAAATTTTATCCCAGTGCTCATTCCATAATTATTACTACTATTTTCCAGAAAGACCAGACAAATACTCACTCTGTAAAGAAATATAAGAGCGTTTAGATCACTAAAGTATAAGAGTGTTTAGATCACTACTTTAGTGATCTAAATGCTCTTATATTTCTTTACGGAGTGAGTATATGACAGCAAAAAAATGGAACAACAGCACAAAAGTAGAAGAGCAAATTGTAAGTGTGCTATTATACCACCACCCCACCAAAAATTTGAATCTGGCAAGGAGGGAATGTGTCTTCCAGCTAGATGTTAAAGTTGCATCCACAAGCGTACTAGTAGAAGTAGCATGTCTAAGGATCAGAAACTCAAGTGGCAATCGATCACTTGAGCAGAAAAGAAGGAATGCTTAGGGTGTAAAGAGGGGCTGAGATTTTAACTAAACTAAGAAAACAAACAGGAATACCTGCTCTCCTTCCTCAAATCAAGTGGTATGAAATTCACCATGTTGTAATCATCAACCTACATGATAGTAGTGCTGACATCAATATTGGAGGCAGAGACACAATATTAGAGTAAATTGCCTACCAAAACAGGATACAGAGCTTTCCTTAAGAAACAATTTTCATCAGAAACGTAACAGTTCAAAGCAAGAGATACACATCCGGCAATTATGAATTTATGAAATAACAAAAACATAGTTGACCACAATATATTGACAGTCATAGGGCTTCATAAAGCATGAGATTTTTTATTTAGTTTACAGGTTCATGGAAAGCATACCAGTTCAGCTAAAGCCTTGTTTAACTTGTGAAACCGAGGTGCCATCTGCCGATTCAGCTGTGACAGAAGAACCTGTGCCTCGGGGTTCAGATAACTAAAATAGAAAAACATCATCAGTAAAAAAAGGGCAACCTTAAAATGTTACAGCTAAGTATGGGAGAAAAAAATTAAAGAGAACATACTCTTCTACATCTTTTTTATTGGAAACCAGGTCCATCTTTGAAAGGATGTTGATATGAGGAAGCTCAAGTTGAATCATAGCAGAAAGAGAAGCCATGCAACCGCTAATGTATTTTGTGACATCACTGACAAACTGTACCAAGAAAAACAAACAGATATCAGTCTGGAGTGTGAGTTCAGTGTTGTCGTAAGGAAAACTATATTAATGATCCAAACCTGCGAATCCAAAAGGTACACAGCGCAAACAGTGAAATTTTTCCGTTTCAGATACTCAACAAAGTTGCGCAGAACTGGAACATGAGTGAAGAGTTCAATCTGGCCTGCGAAAGCAAGATGTGGAACCTTGGGTTAACACTGCTTTCATGTAATGTTAAGCAATCTAGGTATCTCAGGTATTTCATAAAATAAGACATGCTACAGAACCACATAAGAGATAGGTAAAGATGGCACCATGTACACAGTAGTGCATAACTTTTACATAAGAAGTAAAAGGAAATTCATTACGTTAGGCCCATGTAGGTGGTAAGAATAGTAGGTGACATGAAATAGTCCAACTAACTAACAAGATATAATTAGAGTATGCAAACATGCATTAAGAATATTACCTGGACAATCAAACACAAGATAGTCATCATCCAAGTAGTTCTCCAATTGTTCATCCAACCAATCATCCAAATTGTCTTCAAGGTGCCTAAGGGTTTCTTAAGGAAATAACAACTGCCAGCATAAGATCCTAAAATGATACTCCCTCCGTTCACAAATATAAGATGTTCTAGCTTTTGTGAATCGGATGTATATAGACATGTTTTAGTGTGTTTGTTCACTCATTTCACTCCATAAGTAGTCCATACTGAAATATCCAAAACATCTTATATTTGTGAACGAAGGGAGTAGTTTTTATGCCAATAAAGAATATTCACATCCTCTTCAAATTGCATAAAATGAGTTCAGCCAGAATTACAAACAGAGCTCTTAACTCACTAATAAAATTCACAGCATGGCAATGTCATTCAATCCAAAGTGTGAAAGGCAGCATCCATGCAAATGACTTCAACAAATGGAGCAGCAAACTGAAACTATAACTTAGCGTCATGGTATCTACTATCCAGATAACAAATCATGCAGGTACAACAAAATTATTTGCTCCTGGAGCATCTACATGTAACTTTTGCTGGTGAAAACAAAACAGAAGGCGGTTCAATTCTAGATATAACAAAGTATATGCGCAAACACCACACAAAGATGTAATGAAGTATGATCTAGATGATGCACCCGTTTTAACTGCTGCGAAAGTAGATCTTCCAGACTAACGTGTAATAAATCTACTAGCATCCAGCAGTGAAATGTTCGATATGCCATAAGGGGTCCCTTCATAACCAAATAGCTTGGAAGACAAGTAGACAGCAATCAACAACAAATTAACATGCTTTCAAACAACAGGATACTCCATGCAATAGATGAGGCCGCCGTTTGGTCCCATCCCAAGCTCCTCCATGACATCATCCAGTGATATGAGCTCTCTAATATCTATAAAAATACCAAACAGAGGTGAGTAAGAGCCCTATGTAAAAGATGTGCACAACAGCATGCAAGTAATCTTACCAGTAGATACAGGATAGCTGAAGTGCTCTGCAGCTGGATCCAGGTTGACCATATGAATCCTCCTGCCCACCGTCTCGCAATGTTGATACAGACCAGAGCAGTAGGTCGACTGCATATGATTAACAACTGATAAGAAAACACTACGTATTTCTCAGCTTCTCTGTAACCATACTCTAACCTCCCGTGCAAGTGCGACCCACTCCAATCAGTCAAATTACTTGGAATATACATACAATATGTATATAGGTATAATCAAATAGCAGATGAGTACTGGTACATTACTTGGTCTGAAATCACGTCTAAACAGGGACCAAATCACATCAAGCATGGCACAAACTTGGTATTAGAACAAAGCAGGAGTGCAACCATGCAAAATAAGCAGCGGCAGAAGCAGAATCCTAGTTGGCCAGAGCGACGAACCAATCCGTCCCCAATCAAATTAAAGCTGGAGATTGAGTTAAGCACGGAGCGAAAGAGGGAGCGGGCGGGAATCGGAGACAATCACCTTGCCGCTGCCGGCGGGGCCGATGACGAGCTGCGCGAAACCCATGGTCGGCGTTGGGCTGCCGAAGGACTGGGGAGGAGGGGGGGGGTAGGGTTTACAGAGGGGGCTGCTTGGGGCGGGAGGAGAAAGAGAGGACTAGAGGACTGAGGAAACGGCGGCGACGACGTAGGCAGGGGAGAGGGGGCGGCGGGGAGTACGGTCGGGGACCCGCGACGGGCGACGGCCGTCGAGGTGAGTAGCGGGCTGTCGGCGGCAGGTGAGGGCGGACCGCGGCGTGAGTGGCGGCGGTGACGGCGTGAAGGGAGGGGCGATTCTGGCGCTGACCGCTCACATAGCGGCATATAGCCGCCTCAACGGTACACTTTAGTGGCCCGGCCCACTAACTCAAATTTATTTATATTTCTTAAATTATAAAAATCGAATTCATAAACAAAACTTAAAAAATTTATAATTCGGTTTATGATAATATAAAGGTCACATATAAGCAAATAATGTCCGTGAAACTGAAGATAAATGTTCATGTATTTAAAAAATTACTCCCTCAGTTCCTAAATATAAGTCTTTTTAAAGATTCAAATGCGGACTACAAACGGAGCAAAATGAGTGAATCTACACTTCTAGAAAGACTTCTATTTAATAATGGGGGGAATATTTATGAAGCTGAATATAAGTGTTCATATATTTAAAAAATGTAAATATCATACTTAAGAAATGTTCCCGCATACAAAAACAAATATTCACATTTTGAAACCCAAATCATACAATTTGGAATGTTTTTTATTTCTGTGAGAATATATGTTAATGTAATTTAAAAGTCATTCGTGTATTTTCTAACAAGAATATACAAGACATAAAGTAAAAAAATCAGCTTGCTAAAACATCTTATATTATGGCACAGAGGGAGTATAACATAACTTCGTGAGCAAGTGAGCACATATGAGCACAGGTTTGTCCAATATATCAAATATAATTGATCGCTCGTGTGGGCCTTCCCCACGGCCCATGACTTGAGCGCACATGAGCACAGGATCACAGGTTGTCAAGAGCAACTAATCAACGAGTACTCCTTCGGGAGGCCCCCAAGGGTCACATTGGATGGGCTAGGAGAGCACCATTTAGCATTTTTCCCGCGAGAGATATGAATTTACTTTTCATGGAGACACGGATTTGCTTCTGCCAATCGTGACTCTCGGAAACCTTCCGCGAGAGGTACGGATTTACTTCTTGTGGAGGCACAGGTTTGTTTAGGCACAGTCGTGTTGGAAATATGCCCTAGAGGCAATAATAAAATGGTTATTATTATATTTCCTTGTTCATGATAATTGTCTATTGTTCATAATAATTGTCTATTGTTCATGCTATAGTTGTGTTATCCAGAAATCGTAATACATGTGTGAATGCATAGACCACAACATGTCCCTAGTGAGCCTCTAGTTGACTAGCTCGTTGATCAATAGATGGTTACGGTTTCCTGACCATGGACATTGGATGTCATTGATAGCGGGATCACATCATTAAGAGAATGATGTGATGGACAAGACCCAACCCTAAGCATATCACAAGATCGTGTAGTTCGTCTGCTAAAGCTTTTTTAATGTCAAGTATCATTTCCTTAGACCATGAGACTGTGCAACTCCCGGATATCGTAGGGATGCTTTGGGTGTGCCAAACGTCACAACGTAACTAGGTGGCTATAAAGGTGCACTACGGGTATCTCCGAAAGTGTCTGTTGGGTTGGTACGAATCGAGACTGGGATTTGTCGCTCCGTGTGACGAAGAGGTATCTCTGGGCCCACTCGGTAGGACATCATCATAATGAGCTCAATGTGATCAAGGAGTTGATCACGGGATGATGTGTTACGGATCAAGAAAAAGAGACTTGCCGGTAACGAGATTGAATAGGAATACCGACGATCGAATCTCGGGCAAGTATCATACAGGTAGACAAAGGGAATTGTATACTGGATTGATTGAATCCTCGACATCGTGGTTCATCCGATAAGATCATCGTGGAACATGTAGGAGCCAACATGGGTATCCAGATCCCGTTGTTGGTTATTGACCAGAAAGATGTCTCGGTCATGTCTGCATGCCTCCCGAACCCGTAGGGTCACACACTTAAGGTTCGATGATGCTAAGGTTATAGGGAAAGTTTGTACGTGGTTACCGAATGTTGTTCGGAGTCTCGGATGAGATCCCGGACGTCACGAGGAGTTCCGAAATGGTCCAGAGGTAAAGAATAATATATAGGAAGTGAGGTTTTGACCACCGAAAGTGTTTCGGGCGTCACCGGTAATGTACCGGGACCACCGGAGGGTTCCGGGGGTCCGCCGGGAGGGGCCATCAGCCCCGGAGGCTTGCATGGGCCAAGAGTGGGAAGGGACCAGCCCCTGAGTGGGCTGATGCGCCTCCCACTAGGGCCCAAGGTGCATCTAGGAGGGGAAAGGGGGAAACCCTAGGCGTAGATGGGCCTAAGGCCCACCCTAGGGCGCGCCCCCTCTCTTCCCCTCTTGGCCGCCCCCCTAGGTGTGGGAACCCTAGAGGGGGCGCACCCTCCTCCGCTCCTTCTATAAATAGTGAGGGTTTTGGGGCTGCCAAAGACACGAGTCTCTCTCTCTCTCTCGGCGCAACCCTACCTCTCCACATCCTCGTTCTCCGTGGTGCTTGGCGAAGCCCTGCTGGAAACCACGCAGCTCCACCACCACCACGCCATCGTGCTGCTGCTGGAGTTGTCTTCCCCAACCTCTCCCTCCTCCTTGCTGGATCAAGGCGCGGGAGACATCACCGGATTGCACGTGTGTTGAACGCGGAGGCGCCGTTGTTCGGCGCTTAGATCGGAATCGACCGTAATCTGAATCGCTGCGTGTACGACTCCTCCAACCGCGTTCTTGCAACGCTTTCGCATCGCGACCTTCAAGGGTATGAAGATGCACCCCCTCTCTCTCGTTGCTAGTCTCTCCATAGATTGATCTTGGTGATGCGTAGAAAATTTTTAATTTCTACAACGATCCCCAACAAGTCGTGCTTCTCGAAAAAGAAAAAATACTTGTTCTCTTTTTTTTCCTTCCGTGAGAGACACGATTTACTTCTAATGGAGGCACGTTTGCTTCCGCGAGAGGCAGAGTCGTACCTCTTCAGAAAGGAAAGAAATATGCTCCGATTCAGAGTTTTCGTCTGATTTTTTTATGAAAGAAAGTTCATCGAAACCGATCAATATGAGATCTAGTTTTGAAAATCTCAATGTAAGGAATCCAACGACGAACGGTCTAAAAGATAAAACATTTTGAATAATCTAATCTACGAAAACAGAAAAAACTCTTAGATTGCGACAACTGACACGCATGCAGTGTGTCACTTATCGCAACCTTAAAAGATGAGAATAATCTTTACAAAGAGTACTCAGTGATTTTGCAGGTTATCGTGTGCGCCTTTCCCTATGACCTGGTTGGTCAACGATTGTATCCCAAGTGAGCACAGGGAAATGTTGTGTTTCCTGGGACGTGTATACATCTGATATGAAAAAAAAGTAATAACTAAAATGGTCTAAAAAGTTTAAAAGAAAATAGAATAAACTTGAATTTTTTTGCATTAGTAGATATTCAGGAATAAAAGAACAGTGTTGACTTCGTGAAAAAAGTTGCTAGTATTACAGGTCACTATTCATATTATTTTGGCCAAAAATTTTGTTTTCTAAAAGAAGTCAGCAGGTTTTTTTTTTCCTTTTGTGGAGTTTTTTTTACAAGTCCAATGAAAGGTTAAGTTTATTTCAAAAATATTTTCAGAATTTTAACCATTTATTTAATTACTATTCTTTTATATATGGTGTCTTTACAGCCATAGACCAAGCATTCCTGTCCATGAGCGCAGGTTGTTCTACGTGTGCAACTGGTTGTACTAGTTTTTCCTAAAACCCCTAAAAAAGTACTAGTTTAAAAATGAAAAACCAAGTGGATGTACTAGTACATTTTTTTTAGGGGTGCAAGTGGATGTTCTAGTACTCTCTCCGTCCGGAAAAGCTTATTTTCTCAAATGGATGTATCTAGCATCAAGTTAGTGCTAGATACATCCATTTGAGGAACAAGCTTGAGACAAGCTTTTCCGGACAAGGAATACATGTGTATGTTTTTCTCCATTGTGGTTTTTGCATTCCGTTTATTATTAGCATTCAACATCCATTTGAAAATTGTTTAATCGCTGTCTTCAAAAAACATGTTCCTTACCATTCAAAAATATATACATTACATTCAAAAATGTTTGCATAAATCCAAAAAATGTTTCGTACCATTCAAAAATTGTACATGATATTTTAAAGAAATATTCTTGTGTTTCAAAAAATGTTTGTGAAATTTTAAAAAAACATATTTATACAATGTACAACAATGTTCTCGGCCATTAAAAAATTTAATGTATATTTGAAAAATGTTTAACATGTATTTAAAAAAAATGTATATTTGTGTATTGAAATTTTTTCAACGTGTATCAAGATAAAGTTTCACATGTACTAAAAATGTACAATGTGTATTGAAAAAAAGGTAGACATGTGTTGAAAAAAAAACTCAAAGAAAACCGAAAAAATGTGTGGGATCCATAAAAAGAGTCGGGTTTACGGGAACTGTTAGAGGCCTTTTTTGCCCCAACTTACCTTAACCGGTAGTCTTTTTAATGATTTAAGGATACGGGATCTATTGGAGTTGCTCTAAGCCTTTCAGAAAAGGAAACTTCCATGTATCATAAATCAGATGCAGATCTCAGGAGAAATTTATGTTATACCGCATCCAAGTTGAAGGTACTGATCCTTTCGACTTGTATAATATATGCACCGTGGTAAATACAGGACAAGTTGCACGGTTGCACCGACGATGCTAATGTTCTATTTGAATTTGTATAAGATGCACAGTGTTATTTGAGCATGCAAAGAGGGGGGAAATTGCACCGATGAAAAGCTTGTAGACAAACAGAAGAAATAAGTTGTGCAGATGAACTTGTGACCGAAACAGATTCATACGGAGGATCTAAATAAGGGCAAACGAATTACTGATCGATAGTCTCAATTTCCATCTAAATAAGGGCAATCAAATTACTGATCGATGATCTCAATTTCCATTTGACATCCAAGATTGCGTACCGAATGGTGTTACAAGGAAAGAAGAGAAGGCTGACAAGATGATACATCAATGATAGTGCGCAAGAACATAGCTATCTTTATTATGTGTAGTAAAACTAAAATAATACTGTAATAATTAAGAACCTTTGAAGAGTATATGAGTCCCAGATGGTTGCAGCAATATCATGATCTGATAGCCTTGGATGTTTGTGGCCAAAGAACTGAGCTGGTGACCTTGCAGGCCATGGCCAATCGCATCGGCGAACCATGTAACATTTCTTCTGGTACAACACCCAGCTGCTTGCAAGACCATCTTTCTTTATGGCATGATTCTATTGCATTGTAGGGGATGGATGTATCATGTCCATGAGGCACCAAGTCATATACTTTAAATTTTGTGAATCCTAAACCTTTGAATTGTCAGTGTGCCGACAAAATTGCCTTCTGGCTAGACAAGAAGAAATCAAGCAGTCTGGAGCTATTATTTACATGGAGTCTGTTATGGCATGGGATCACATACTAGTCATGCCATCCTGAAATGTAATGCTCTACACCTTTGGAATATGAAGATCAGCTAATGAAGACGTGAGATCTTCTCTCGATTGGGATCTCCGGCTCTGAAGTGTTGTCTGACCTCTGGTAGGGTTCCGCAATCCACTAGAAAACTGCATCTGACCCAAGCTCCCAACTGAATAGCTATGATATACACCCAACGATTGCCTGGAAGATTCCATAAGCTGGACGCTGCTGCCTCCTAATCCATGAGTCATGCTGAATGGATGGGGCTCTGACCCAGCGACAGTAGGGCTCAATGGTGTCTTTGTTCTCCCATCACCTGTGCAGAGAGGAAGGCAAGGTGAAGCAAACACAGAAGTTTGATATCTTAAGAATGATGAAAGTGTAACAATCAAATAAAACTTGCAAGATTGTTTGACTACATGTGATACAGCAAATATCTTCACATTCTCCAACAAGGTTACTGATTTTGATAGAACAGCATTACAAAATTAGAGTGCTGTAATGGGTAGAATGACTCACTGAAGTCTCATCACAAAAATTTAGTCAAATATAGCAAGAACTCATTAAATGGAGTACAGTGAAACAATAAAAAGCATAGGTGTTCCAACATGCAACATTTCTATGTGATGCTGCTTCTTAGAAGCACTCAGTAGTAGGTTAAGTGGTGTAACAAATTTGACATTCAAAATAAAGCAGGATAATAAATTAAATAGCTTGGAAGTCCTAAAAATGGTAAATAATGGTCAATAGAAATGTGAGTAAAACAACACTAGCATTGCAGCATTTACACGATAGAGGACTAAACACAAGATGAAAGCTCGATACAAAGACAAATTTAAGCACATACCTGAATTAATATGTCTCCATAAATGAAATCTGAAAGGCGATCCCATACCAAGCGCAGAACTGCCTCCGCTGTTCGGCCTAAAAAGCGGCAAATAGGATTTGCGGAATGACCTTGGGATGGAATTGCTAACGCACAATATTGCACATATGACCAACACGATTGAAATCAGAAACAATACAATAAGAATATTTGGGTTTATCTCCCGGTGCAGTAAAATGTATCCTTGAATATCCATCCTTGACAGTGCCTGCCCAGCCTCTAGCAAAGCAACACCAAGAGTCCAAGTGATACTGCCTGAACCAATTATCACTTGGTTATCTTTGATCTGCAGTCCCTCTCTCAGAAGTGATGTAATATAAGGAGCCCTGAAGCAATACTGCTCTATGAAAGGCTGCGGTGGAACACTACTCCTTGCAACATCCCATGGTTTTTCACAAAACTCCTGACCTCTTTTTAGAACGTCTACAAGAGTAGCATCAGGAGTCAAATTGAAAAATTTGAAGACCACATAGAAACCAGACATTGCATAAAACTGCCCATGTGGTTGCGGAAAGGTACTGGCAAGGGCACAAGGTTGCTGGTTGCAATCAAGTCCAGAACTTGAATTGGACCACTCTGAAAGATTCACTGTTACTTTTGCAAGATCACTACATTCTTTCCACTGAGGTGCCCCAATCAGTTCAACAGCTGTCCCCTGCTTCTCTTTTCCTGTTGTCTTCGCTGAAACACTGGGACTTCCATCTTGTTTGAGTGGCTGGCAGTAAGAACAAACATAATCTTCCCTGTATCCAGTTTGTAGACAAGGATGTTTGACCTGAACTTTGCCATTACCAGCTGTTCCTCCCAGCATCTTCACCAGATGTGCCACAGATTTGTCAAATGCATCATTTAATCCATAACCAGAAAGAGAATAAGCACTAAGTTGATGATTGACAGAACCAATAGTCAGACCAACGCCTGTGTCACCTTGGACGACTTTGTCAGTCTCAAATGTCACCTGTAATGATGATCCGCCTAAATCAAGTGAACCATAAGTCATTTCAGAAGCAGAAGATGAGGTGCCAAGCATGTTCAGGTGGTGGTTAAGAGCTACCCATCCATAATAAGCTTCTTCCATGCCAGTGATTATCTTAACTCTGTCTCTACTACAAGAAAATGATGAATTCTTCAGAACATCCCAAGCCTTATCCATAAGCCACTCTGAATCTGCAGTGGGTAGCTTGCGGACACCAGCTGTGGCATATAGAAAAACAGGAGTGTGCTTGTGTGCGCGTCTTGGGATCTGCCGCTCAGCCATTTGAAGGAGGGGCTCTATTGCCTTCTTCATACCAGCTTCATTGTGAACAAGCTTGCTCAACCCAGGTTCAGTTTCCATTCGTTGATAGGCACGCCCAACTAATTTACCAGATTTTTTCTTAGGAGCATTTCCTAAAGGTTTCAAAGCAATAGGAAATGAATTTCCATCATTATGATTGATGGACCACTCGTAAACATACACTCTTGTACCAGTGCTGCCACAATCAAGAATCACATAGTATTCAGAGCTACCTTCTGAGAGAAAGACATGGAAATATCTCAAAGAAGCGTATATGAAGCACAGCAATAAGATCAGACCAACAGCCCAACCAACTGTTCTCATCCATTTCTTTCGATTTGTTGGTGACGATGGGGGCGTTCTCTCTTTGGAAAAGCTTGCTACAGGACCTTCTCTTTGAAGTGTGCGGACAGGCTTCGCACGCCCTGAGCTCAGATCACCACCAATGCTAGAGCCCCTTTCTAAAGTTTCAATTCTGGAGAAAGTTGGCAAATCTTGAAGAGAAGAAGAAAGCCGCATAGCTGCTTCTTTTGTAGTTGAGGTGGAAACTATTTAAAGATCACTGACAATGAGCGATAAGAAGTGACGTGGGCAAACAGAAGCATGAGTCATAAGTGGGCAGCATAATTAGCCAGACAGTAAATTAATCCAACACCACCTTCGCACAGCCTCTGCCTGCAACAAATTCTGTATGTTAGATAGAAAAATACTAACACGCCGACATCGAATAGATAACACTATAACTTGAAGAACCTACACGCTGGACATTCAGAAATCAGTAAACAACATTCGCATGCTCAGTACAGTGCAAAGCAAAAGACTGGCGGCTAGGATAATATTATGCTAACTGAGAGATGACACTCTGGAGTACCTTGGATCAATATCGGTACTCTGAAAAATGCGTCTACTGATCAATGGACAACAGTACAGCTCCCTATATGCTACAGAAAGTAGTAATACCAACAAAACTGACACTCAGTTGTGTCGCCCAATCACAACCTAGAACACACAGCGATATCTGACTTTGGCAAAGACTAATCTGCAATCATGGAACCACAGCCAAGACGCCGACTTTCCATTGACTCGGGCCGGCACTCAGGTATCACAACCACCAAGCCACCAACAAATGGCAGGCTTAACCAGGGGGCACAGGGGTTCAGCTGAACCTCCAATTGGATCGACGCAAACAGACCTCTACAAGTAGCATTAGCTCAGGGAACCTCGTGTAGCCCTATGTGACGGGTCCAACTGCGATCGATTTGGAGAAGAAAGATCTGTTTTGGATACTTACTGAATAAAGGAAAAGACTCCAAAGCCTATACGAGACAAAAACCAAAGCGGAGATATGGCTTCCTTACCAGCGACGGGAACCGCGCCCGGACGGGACGGATCTTATCCGCTCCACGCCAGTCCAGCACCAGCGGAGCGGAGGGGGAACGGAGACTGGACTGGCGCGCGGGGCGACGGATTCGGGGATCGAGGCGGACAGGGAACGGAGAGAAGGACGGACGCCGGTAAGATCTGGGACGGAAAAGCGGGCCGCGGCCGGATCGGGCGCGGCGGCGGGGAGTAGGGCGATCCGGTCCTCCCGGGGCGAGCGAGCGAGCTAGCTGCTTCGGCGGCTGGCGGCCGGCGGCCTGTACCGGCGGAGGCGGCCGCAGCGGCGGGGTCGGTGGCAACGCGGGGGCGGGAGAGCGGCGGCGGAGGGGGGCGGTGCGGTGGAGCCGACGCAAAGGCGGGTGAGGGATAGTGGCTCACTGGCTGCGTGCGGCCCGCAACCCGCGTGCGTGCGCGACGGCGCTGCGTCGGGGCGGAGTGGGCGGACGGAATGGGAACCCAACGAGGAGAGACGAGCTTGACCTGGACCAAACCAAACCTGGCTAGCATCACCGACCCACGATGTCTTGCCGATGAACGGACGACGTGACGAGAGAGGTGCGGCCGGCTCCCCCAATCCCAAGGCCCCAAGCCCCAACAAACAACCTGTCAAATTCTTAAAAAAAAAACTGTCAAACAAAAATCCTCCAGCGAACGAAGCTAAAAAAAACAAAGCATACAACATCATCACCAGGATACGTCGTGAGGATAGATCGAAACACCAGAAGAGAATTCACCAGCTGTCGAGATATAGAGCCAACGTCCTTTAGAACGAAACAGCAACACAATAATCCTGACGTTGGCATCACTGATCTTGGTCATGAAGGCATCCCGGGGTGAGAATGGAGCCACGAGGTTTCTATTATCTACGGCACCGTCCCCCTCAACACATCAACGCCAAGAAGACACAAATGTAATATGAAGGAAACTAAGAAATGTACTCTAATGTCAACTCGTGCTTCCTCTCACTTCCTAGTGCTAAAGAGATCACCAGTGGACAATGCAGAAAACCAAGTTGAACACAATAGGGTGCCAAACTCGGTTCAAACGGTATTACCTCCTCCACACCGACGCCCAAAGAGAAGTGTGTGCTTATAACAGTTGCTTCCCCGAGGCTTTAACACTGGTCTATTACCAACAAAACATTATCGACCATTGTAAATAGTTATCAATGTTACAACTTTTGGGCAACATTGGTATTTGCTGGGTGGATGCTTCATGGCCAGTCATAAAGGATGAGAGAATGGCTCTCCTCCCTCTCTCCCTCCCTCCCCTCTCTCCCACCTCCTCTCCACCAACAATGGCAATTTCTAATATAATCAACCATGGAAAGCTTACTGCATTGGGACTTTGCTCTGGGCCTAGCCCTTGCAGATCAGGTGAGAAGAAAATTTGGGTCCATAGTTCATTTCTCCCCCTCAAGAGACACCAAAGAGTTCTTTTTGGTTGTTTCTTTCTCCTCGGCTTCGTTCCCCCTCTCTGTGGAATCAGTGGGTATTGCTTTGCAATGTTGTCTTGGTGGGATCTCTTCTGTTTTCAAGGTGGCTCCGATCACCTCACGTTCTTTTCGCTTCTCGGTTGCAAGTAACATAGTGGGGCATTTTGTCTATGGGCTCAAAGATCGTATTTGGCTAGATTTCGTGTGCCACTTTCATCTATTCAATGGATGTTTTGCTAGAGCTCATTCTCTTGATCAACATTGGCATGCTGATACGGAGTTGGTTGATATTGCGGATCGAAGAACAATAGCTCTCAAATCCTCACTTAAGTTTCTGGCCCCAAAGGAAAAGTTGGACCAATCTTCATCAAGAGTACTTAGCAAATTTGGGCTTATTAAGTTGGATAATTGGAATTTTTCAAACAAGAATGCCCATGAAGCTTCATCGTCATTGGATCTGAGGCAGCATTTCCATATCCAATTTGGTTCTTTTCCTTCGGTCCAAAATTCGGGCGTGGTTTCGGCTCAGGGCACTAATCGCAATGCGTTAATGCACCATTATTTGGCATAGGCTCAATTTGAGGATAATCAAGTCATTGAATGCCTTGCTTTGGGCGAGTTTAAATGCCCTTTGAATTTGCCTTATGCCCCGCTCCCACTTTTGTTTTTTGAATTCGGCATTCAAATATGCCCCTCCTCATGATATTGGGCCACCTATGCTCAAGGCACAACATAAGGCGGATTTAGCTCAAGCATGTTACTCGCAGCAGGATATTGAAAATCTTGCCACTAATTGGGCTGCCTTATGCTCCAAATGTCTTCAATGGGGGCACACCCGGATCAATTGCGAGGCAAGGCTCATTTGCATTAACTGCTCCGGTCCTGATCATAAAGCAATTAATTGCCCCAAACGTATCATTGCTTCTCATATTAATGGGCAAGTTCCATCAATTTGCAATCCCTTGATCAATCCTACCGGATCTTCTGGAGCACCCTTTTCTGATCATAATCCGGCCCGTCCATCCGCTGTGCTGCCTGTGGCTTCTACAGCCACGTGGTAAGGGCTTGCAGAAAGCTGAAATTTCAAAAGAGGTGGAGGTGGGTAGTCAAAGATTCACAGACACCCCCCTCACGCTATGCCTTCCACCTCTAAAACCCAAAAGCCCTCGCTCAGCCCTATCTCGTCAACACTGCAATCATTCCATCCCCGCCCCCCTCATCGACCATGGCCAACTACCCCCTGAATCCCGTCCCCTTCCTCCCGCCGGGATTCGCCGTCGAGCCCGGCCCGACGGATCGACTTGTGCGCATTGGCATGGTGGTTGGCCCCATTGCTCCACTCAACCACGACTATCTGGCTATCGCAAAATCCAGCCACTATGTGCCTCTGCATCGCAGAGCCATCATCCGCAACCAGATCATTGCGGCGCTTCATGAGCTGCAACTGTTCACCACAGAGGTCAGTGATCACTGCTACCTCTTGAGCATGTGTTGGTTTTCCCTTGAAGAGGAAAGGGTGATACAGCAAAGTAGCGTAAGTATTTCCCTCAGTTTTTGAGAACCAAGGTATCGATCCAGTAGGAGACTACACGCAAGTCCCTCATACCTGCACAAACAAATAAGAACCTTGCAACCAATGCGATAAAGGGGTTGTCAATCCCTTCACAACCACTTGCAAAAGGGGGATCTGATAAAGATAATAAGATAAATATTGTTGGTATTTTTGTTGTATAGATTGGAAAATAAAGATTGCAAAATAAAAGGCGGCAGAAATAGAAAGTAGATAGGAAAATAATATGATGGAATATAGACCCGGGGGCCATAGGTTTCACTAGTGGCTTCTCTCAAGATAGCAAATTCTACGATGGGTGAACAAACTACTGTCGAGCAATTGATAGAAAAGTGCATAGTTATGAGAATATCTAGGCATGATCATGTATATAGGCATCACGTCCGCGACAAGTAGACCAAAACGATTCTGCATCTACTACCATTACTCCACACATCGACCGCTATCCAGCATGCATCTAGAGTATTAAGTTCATAAGAACAGAGTAACGCATTAGGCACGATGACATGATGTAGAGGGATAAACTCAGGTAATATGATATAAATGAAGGAAATATGCCCTAGAGGCAATAATAAAGTTATTATTTATTTCCTTATTTCATGATAAATGTTTATTATTCATGCTAGAATTGTATTAACCGGAAACATAATACATGTGTGAATACATAGACAAACAAAATGTCACTAGTATGCCTCTACTTGACTAGCTCGTTAATCAAAGATGGTTATGTTTCCTAACCATGAACAAAAGAGTTGTTATTTGATTAACGGGATCACATCATTAGAAGAATGATGTGATTGACATGACCCATTCCATTAGCTTAGCACCCGATCGTTTAGTATGTTGCTATTGCTTTCTTCATGACTTATACATGTTCCTATGACTATGAGATTATGCAACTCCCGTTTGCCGGAGGAACACTTTGTGTGCTAGCAAACGTCACAACGTAACTGGGTGATTATAAAGGAGCTCTACAGGTGTCTCCAAAGGTACATGTTGGGTTGGCGTATTTCGAGATTAGGATTTGTCACTCCGATTGTCGGAGAGGTATCTCTGGGCCCTCTCGGTAATGCACATCACATAAGCCTTGCAAGCATTGCAACTAATGAATTAGTTGTGAGATGATGTATTACGGAACGAGTAAATAGACTTGCCGGTAACGAGATTGAACTAGGTATTAAGATACCGATGATCGAATCTCGGGCAAGTAACATACCGATGACAAAGGGAACACCGTATGTTGTTATGCGGTCTGACCGATAAAGATCTTCATAGAATATGTGGGAGCCAATATGAGCATCCAGGTTCCGCTATTGGTTATTGACCGGAGATATGTCTCGGTCATGTCTACATTGTTCTCGAACCCGTAGGGTCCGCACGCTTAAGGTTTCGATGATAGTTATATTATGAATTTATAAGTTTTGATGTACCGAAGGAGTTCGGAGTCCCGGATGAGATCGGGGACATGACGAGGAGTCTCGAAATGGTCGAGACGTAAAGATCGATATATTGGACGACTATATTCGGACATCGGAAAGGTTCCGAGTGATTCGGGTATTTTTGGAGGTACCGGGGAGTTATGGGAATACGAGGAAGAAGCAATGGGCCTTAATGGGCCTTAGTGGGAAGGACCAGGAGGTGGCGCGCGCCCCTCCCAAGCCCAGTCCGAATTGGACAAGGGGTTTGGGGCGCGGCCCCTCTCTCCCTTCCTTCCCCTCTTCCCCCCTTTCCCCCCTTCTCCTAGTTGGACTAGGAAAGGAGGAAGTAGGAATCCTACTCCCCTGGCGCGCCCCTCCTAGGGCCGGCCTCCTCCCCCCTTGCTCCTTTATATACGGGGGCAGGGGGCACCTCTAGACACAACAATTGATCCTTGAGATCTATTAGCCGTGTGCGGTGCCCTCCTCCACCATAATCCTCGATAATATTGTAGCGGTGCTTAGGCGAAGCCCTGCGACGGTAGAACATCAAGATCGTCACCACGCCGTCGTGCTGACAGAACTCTTCCCCGACACTTTGCTGGATCGGAGTCCGGGAATTGTCATCGAGCTGAACGTGTGCTAGAACTCGGAGGTGCCGTAGTTTCGGTGCGTGATCGGTCGGGCCGTGAAGACGTACGACTACATCAACCGCGTTGTCATAACGCTTCCGCTGTCGGTCTACGAGGGTACGTAGATTACACTCTCCCCTCTCGTTGCTATGCATCACCATGATCTTGCGTGTGCGTAAGAATTTTTTTGAAATTACTACGTTCCCCAACAATAAACCCCATCTTTTTATCCTCGATGGCAACAATACAATACGTGCCTTGCTGCCCCTGCTATCATTGGGAAAGGACACCGCAAGATTGAACCCAAAGCTAAGCACTTCTCCCATTGCAAGAAAGATCAATCTAGTAGGCCGAACCAAATTGATAATTCGAAGAGACTTGCAAAGATATTAAATCATGCATAAAAGAATTCAGAGAAGAATCAAATATTCTTCATAGATAATCTTGATCATAAACCCACAATTCATCGGATCTTGACAAACACACCTTAAAAAGAATTACATTGAATAGATCTCCAAGAGAATCGAGGAGAACTTTGTATTGAGATCCAAAGAGAGAGAAGAAGCCATCTAGCTAATAACTATGGACCCGAAGGTCTGTGGTAAACTACTCACACATCATCGGAGAGGCTATGGTGTTGATGTAGAAGCCCTCCATGATCGATTCCCCCTCCGACGGAGCGTCGGAAAAGGCCCCAAGATGGGATCTCACGGGTACAGAAGGCTGCGGCGGTGGAAATAGGGTTTCGTGGTGCTCCCGGATGTTTTCGAGGTATATGAGTATATATATAGGTGAAAGAAATAGGTCGGTGGAGCCACGAGGGGCCCATGAGGGTGGGGGCGCGCCTACCCCCCTGGGCGCGCCCTCCTACCTCGTGGCCGCCTCGTTGCTTCCTTGACATCCACTCCAAGTCTCCTGGATTGCGTTTGTTCCAAAAATAACTCTCCCGAAGGTTTCGTTCCGTTTGGATTCCGTTTGCTATTCCTTTTCTGCGAAACACTTAAATAGGCAAAAAAACAGCAATTTGCACTGGGCCTTTGGTTAGTAGGTTAGTCCCAAAAATAATATAAAAGTGCATAACAAAGCCCATTAAACATCCAAAACAGATAATATAATAGCATGAAACAATCAAAAATTATAGATACGTTGGAGACGTATCAATCACCCATTCGGGATTGGGATATTTGGGTTTGCGGATTCGTTCTTGAGAGATACGGCAGTGGCCACTCCTATTGATTTAGAGGAGGAAGATTTGTTGATCTCGTTTGTCCCTCACAATGAGGCGCTCAATAGGTGCACTACCTCTTTTGGTCCGGAGGTCTTGGTTGATGTTCTTTGGATTTCCATATGACTATCAAACTGACTATTACATCACCAAAGCGCTGGGAGGTTATGGTTCATTGGTCTCTTGGTATAACCCAAGATAGGATCGTAGGTTTATGCTGATCAAAGCTCGTGTCACCCGCTTCCGCCTAATCCCTAAAAGTTTCATCGTGTGGCAACTTGGTGGTGTGCGAGACTCCTGGACTATGCAGGTCACCATCCTGCGCAGCAACGACTAGAACGACCCGTTGCCCGAGGTGTGATACGTCCATTTTGCATCATGCTTTTATATCAATATTTATTGCATTATGGACCGTTATTACACATTATGTCACAATACTTATGCCTTTTCTCTCTTATTTTATAAGGTTTACATGAAGAGGGAGAATGTCGGCAGCTGGAATTCTGGGCTGGAAAAGGAGCAAATTTTAGAGACCTATTCTGCACAACTCCAAAAGTCATGAAACTCCACGAAAGTCAGTTTTGGAATATATATATATATAATATTGGGCGAAGAAAGCACTAGAGGGGGGCCACCCACCATCCACGAGGGTGGGGGCGCGCCCTACCCCCTGGGCGCGCCCCCTGTCTCGTGGGCCCCCTGGTAGGCCTCCAGTGCCCATCTTTTGCTATATGAAGTCTTTCGCCCTGGAAAAAAATTAGAAGGAAGCTTTCGGGACGAAGCGCCGCCATCTCGAGGCGGAACCTTGGCGGAACCAATCTAGGGCTCCGGCGGAGCTGTACTGCCGGGGAAACATCCCTCTGGGAGGGGGAAATCATCACCATCGTCATCGCCATCGATCCTCTCACCGGTAGGGGGTCAATCTCCATCAACATCTTCACCAGCACCATCTCATCTCAAACCCTAGTTCATCTCTTGTATCCAATCTCCGTCTCAAAACCTCAGATTGGTACCTGTGGGTTGCTAGTAGTGTTGATTACTCCTTGTAGTTGATGCTAGTTGGTTTATTTGGTGGAAGATCATATGTTCGGATCCTTTATGCATATTAATACCCCTCTGTTTATGAACATGAATATGATTTGTGAGTAGTTACGTTTGTTCCTGAGGACATGTGTCGGTGTCAAAACCGGCGGATCTCGGGTAGGGGGTCCCGAACTGTGTGTCTAAGGCGGATGGTAACAGGAGGTAGGGGACACGATGTTTACCCAGGTTCGGGCCCTCTTGATGGAGGTAAAACCCTACATCCTGCTTGATTGTTCTTGATGATATGAGTATTACAAGAGTTGATCTACCACGAGATCGAAGAGGCTAAACCCTAGAAGCTAGCCTATGGTATGATTGTCTGTTGTCCTACGGACTAAAACCCTCCGGTTTATATAGACACCGGAGGAGGCTAGGGTTACACAGAGTCGGTTACAAGGAAGGAGATCTACATATCTGTATTGCCAAGCTTGCCTTCCACACCAAGGAGAGTCCTAACCGGACACGGGACGAAGTCTTCAATCTTGTATCTTCATAGTCCAACAGTCCGGCCAAAGGATATAATCCGGCTGTCCGGATACCCCCTAATCCAGGACTCCCTCAGTAGCCCCTGAACCAGGCTTCAATGACGATGAGTCCGACGCGCAGATTGTCTTCGGCATTGCAAGGCGGGTTCCTCCTCCGAATACTTCATAGAACATTTTGAACACGAGGATCGTGTCCGGCTCTGCAAAACAAGTTCCACATACCACCGTAGAGAGAATAATATTTCCACAAATCTAATCTACTGACGTACCCCGTAGCGTGACATCACACCACAGCCAGGTCTTTATTCGAAATTTTTTTCACAACCAACCTCAGCGTGTTTCACGAGGCGGTTTCCTTGGCACGTCTTGTCGAAGCAGAGATCGTGTCCCCTTATTACGGGATTCCCATCAATATGGACGTGGGTAACCCAACCGCGCCATCAATTACGGCGCTTGGGGGATAAGCGAGTTTTACCAGGCTGGTGGGGGCGCATAATTTCGTCCGCCCTTATAAAGGGATAAGGTTTCACCTTTTTCTATCCACGCCTTCTTCCTCCTTGCTCATCCATTCTCGCGCACTCGAGCTCCAGCGCCCAAGTCCACATCCTTCCCCTCAACTCTCTCCAAACATGTCCGGAGCGGGAGGCAAGTGGATGGTCTCCTCCATCACGGAGGGAGACATCAAAAAGCTATGCGGGGCCAGATACTTAGCCGCGGATATCGTGCACCGGCTGCCAGCCGCGGGACAGATCGTCCCTACCCCAGAACCTTACGAAAGGGTGGGTTTCCTCCCCCACTTCGTCCGCGGACTGGGGTTTCCCCTCCATCCATTCGTCTATGGCCTTATGTTCTATTATGGGCTGGACTTTCATGATCTGACCCCGAATTTCATCCTCAACATCTTGGCGTTCATCGTCGTGTGCGAGGCTTTCCTCCGCATCCGGCCCCACTTCGACCTGTGGCTGAAGACCTTCAATGTCAAGCCGAAGGTAGTAGGCGGCTAACAAGCGGAATGCGGCGGAGCCATGGTGGGCAAAATGCCCAACGTTACATGGCTCGAGGGCTCCTTCGTGGAGACCATAAAGGGGTGGCAATCGGGGTGGTTCTACATCACCGAGCCGCGCGACACCAACTGGGTGGCGGCCCCCGAGTTTCGATCCGGAATCCCCACGCGGCTCACTTCCTGGAAGGAGAAGGGCCTATCCTGGGGCTCATCGGTGGAGCTGGAAGGACTCCAGAAGTGTATTCGGAACATGATAAGCAAGAAACTCAAGCTTGTCAACATAGTCCAGGTCATGCTCTTCCGCCGGATCCTCCCGTGTCAACAACGTGCTTTCAACTTATGGGAGTTTGACCCGGCCCAACACCAGACTCTACGTGAGCTCTTCGACACGACGCATAAGGACGTCTGGAAGGTGCTGTTCAAGGGCGCCGAGGTCCCCCCTCCCCTTACCGAGGACCGCGGGCTAAGCATGACGCGCCCTGCGAATCCGGTAAGTTCTGTACATCTTGTAGGGTATTTTATTTTCCATTGTTTAACCATGGGCGGGATCTGAGCTCCCATGCCTTTGATAGGACTGTGTGGAGACATTGGAGCAGATTGACTGCCCGGCCCCTCTGCCCGAAGACCCTGCAGACGCTCTCCTGACGGAGATGCGGACTCCGGCTCCTTATGAGGTGCCGGAGAAGAAGATCAAGAAGAAGGCCACGGGAACCCGAAAGAGTTCCCGGCGCCAGGTGGTATCGGACTCATCGTCCGATAACTCCGAGACGCACTCCTCCCGTGAAAACGAGGGGGAGGAAGATGAAGATTCTCCCCCTCCAGCCGGGGGAGACAAGAAAAGGAAGGCTGCCCCAACTAGGGAGGCCGAAGGGTCCAAGAAGGGAAGAACTCTCCTTCCAGACTGTTCCACCACCGCCGCCGACAGCGAAGAGGAGTGGTTACTCAGGGCCAAGCCCCTGGCGAAGTCGTAAGTATTCGGATACCAGAGTAACTCATAGCATACTTTTATTGCACTACTTCTCCTAACGTCGAATATGATCATGCAGTCCGCCCCGAGCCCGTATCGACGTACCCTCGTTGGATGGTTCCTTGGACTCGTCGGATATGAATAGTGAGTCACTTCCAATCGCCTCCTCTCTTCGCCCTACGGACAATGTCAAGGTATTGTCTCAAGGGGAACCGAGCCGGGGGGAGATAGTCCTGGAGGCGCCTCAAGGCGACCTTCCGGACTCCAGGCGCAAAGGGAGCAAGACTCCCAAGGGCTCCGAGTTCGGCCCTCAGCCGAACATCGCGCTAGAACCTCCAGTGGTTCCGGACTTCGGCAGGCGGCCCCCTTCCAAGAGGGGCAAGCCGCCCATGTCGGTGACCTCTGTCCATCCAGAGGCACCGGGCAACCTGTTGGGAGCGCTTCGCGGCACTTCCATCGACGAAGAGCACCGCACTATTATGAGTGCGGTGATCAAGAAGGTTCAGTCCGCCAAGAGCGGACTGACTGAAGCCTACCGCATATACAGTAGCCCCTGATGCTCTGTTTGGTGTTCACAAAGAAAAGACGAATAGAGGATCAAATAATATCTGCAGGAGCCTAATATAAGTATGTCTATATCCATATGCAGGCTTCGTTGCTGACCTCTGCCGCATTGACTGCGGAGGTCGCCGCACTGAAGCAGAACCTCGAGCGGTCCGAGAAAGAGCTCGGCCTTGCCAAGAGGCAGCTCGAGGAGAACAAAGGTAAGTAATACCTTGTCTATATATATATAAAATAAAAAAAGATGCGGTTGCAAAATGATAGGATCATCATGGATGTGCCAGGGGCCACGACCGAAGTGGTGACCCTGAAGCAAGCGCTGTCCGAGGCCGAAAACAAAGCGGCCAAGGAGCGCATCGAGTGGGAGAAACAAGAGGCACAGGTGGGCGAGGTGCAGCAAGAGCTCCAGGCTCTCGTGAAGAAGCACGAGACTTTGGAGCTTGACTCGAAGACGCGAGAGTCCGAGCTTGCCGCGGCCCTCGAGAGCACAAAGCATGCCAAGGCTGAAGCCCAAAAGGCCCTCCAGGAAATTGAGGCGATGAGGAAGATAGCGGAGGGTAAGGCATTCCTTATGCAAAGCAAGCATGTGAAAGTAAATTACTTGTTACTTACCCGAGTCCGGAGCTCTCCAGGAGCATTCACAGATTTGCCCCGTAGTGTGTCGGATGCCGCAAAGTAATACCAGGACGAGGAGGGAAGCTCGACGGAGAAGTTGTTCTGGTCTCAGTATACTGGGACCGAACACCCGATGCCTGTGAGCGACCAGCTGAAACAACTGGTCGAGCTGCACAAGGCGGCCGAACAGGCCATGAGGGGCCTTATAGTCTGGATGTGGCCTGGCGACTCCCTTCCCAACAGCTACTTCGGCCTGGTGAGGCAGCTTGTGGATGCCTGCCCACGGCTGGAAGTCATAAAGCGGTCCGTCTGCATCAAAGGTGCACTGGGCCAAGATGGACGCCGAGAAGCTGGTGAAGGAGGGGCCGCTGCAGGGCAAGGAGCATCGCCACCCCGAAATGTATTATGAGGGTGTCCTGAAGGGTGCCCGTCTTGTGGCGGACGAGTGTGTGAAGGATGTAATTTTTGAATGAACTTGCTCGTGTGATCCTGTATTATGAAAAACTTGTTCATATGCGCTATGCAACGCTTGTTTGAATTTAAAATATTACCTTCTGTGCGGCTGTTTATCAAATCTGAGAGATGGCCAGTCGTTGGCTTCTGCCCCCATGCCACGAGTGCTGGGGTGTTCGGGATAAATCTGAGCACTCTTTTTCCCCATTATTGGGTCCTTCGAGGGAGGTGCTCAACGCAACGAACAAGGCAATGGACTATAATGCTTTATCACTCTCACTTAGCCATAGAAGTCTACAATTTTAAATTTTGGCGAAGCCCCTAGTATTCGGAAGGCCGAATTCGGGGCGCTATACACGCCTAAGCCGGACAAAGCCGACTCCTCGCCCTAAGCGGCATAAGTCTTTAGGGACTCAAGACCTCTCGAACAGCGACCAGCTCTCGCCTTATCATGACAGTCAGTTTTAGCTTTCTCTACTGAGGTGCTTGCCCAGATGAACCAGGGCACAATCGCACTAGTTCTCCCAGTGCTACCTTAGCCGATATAGCGGAACATAAGGTACCAAAACATGGGAGCCGGGCAAACCCAACTATTGACCCAAGACATGATTCAGAGCTGATGCATATAATGTTATAAGTTCGGGGTGCCGCACTGTCAAAGTGTTCGGACTTCTCATGCCGTATTATGGGGTACGCTTAAGCCCCTAGCGTATTAGCCGTACTAGAGTGTACGGGTGCTGAATGTCATGAATGAACATATATATATATATATATAAAAGAATAGAGAATGCGGTAATAGTCTAGTGCTATGCATTGTTTATTCAAAAAGGTGCATCAAAGCAGAATGATACAAGTAGTGCGATAAGCAAAAAGTAGGACTATTTGACATGTCCCTTCCAAGGGCAAGCTGAGGAATGGTATTTAAAGCAGGTATTTCACTCGTTATCAGAGACCACCTGGGAGTTCCATGGTGCGACGTAGCTTTCTGCCTCGTTGGTTGTTGTATCGTGTGTCCGGCAACCGTACTGCCGGGCAGGGTTTCTAGAGAGTAAAGTCCTGAAAGAGAGAAAAAATAACAAAGCGGGAAGCCCCTAGTGCGGTTGAGCCGCATTTTGGGGCGTGCCGTAGTCGTGCCCCCACCTATGCCCATGGTATTTTCAATGCGTAATTATGTACGCGTGGCACGGATTTTGCCGTTTGGATGGGACTTGGGTGGGTGCCGCATTGCTATGCGAGCTCGGAACGGGCCAGGCGGTCTTGTTGTAGATTACTTCGGGCGCGCTTGACGGTGTCCGGGTGTTTAATCACCGAAATGGTGGATTTCCTGAAGAGGCTGCTTTGTGCTTCTGCTGCAAGGGCCGCAGTGTGCTCCTCCGTGCAAAGAGAGCGCTCTGTGTTTCCATTGACTGTGATGACCCCTTGAGGTCCTGGCATCTTGAGCTTGAGGTATGCATAATGCGGTACCGCATTGAATCTCGCAAATGCGGTTCGCCCGAGCAGTGCGTGATAGCCACTGCGGAACGGGACTATATCGAAGATTAACCCCTCCCTTCGGAAGTTATCCGGGGATCCGAAGACCACTTCCAATGTGACTGAGCCTGTGCAATGGGCCTCTACACCTGGTATGACGCCTTTGAAGGTCGTTTTTGTGGGTTTGATCCTGGAGGGGTCTATACCCATTTTGCGCACTGTGTCCTGATAAAGCAGGTTCAGGCTGCTGTCGCTATCCATAAGGACTCGAGTGAGGTGAAATCCGTCGATGATTGGGTCTAGGACCAGTGCGGTGAATCCGCCATGACGGATACTAGTGGGGTGGTCCCTGCGATCGAAGGTGATCGGACAGGAGGACCATGGGTTGAACTTTGGGGCGACTGGCTCCAACGCATATACGCCCCTTAGCGCATGCTTTCGCTCCCTCTTGGGGATGTGGGTTGCGTATATCATGTTCACCGTCCGCACTTGTGGGGGGAACCTCTTCTGTCCTCCAGTGTTCGGCGGCCGGGGCTCCTCCTCGTCATCGCTAAGTAACCCCTTATCTTTGTTTTCGGCATTTAACTTGTCGGCCTGCTTGAACACCCAACACTCCCTGTTGGTGTGGTTGGCTGGCTTGTCGGGGGTGCCGTGTATTTGACACGAGCGATCGAGTATACGGTCCAAACTGGACGGGCCCGGAGTGCTTCTTTTGAATGGCTTTTTCCGCTGACCGGGTTTAGAGCCTCTGAATCCGGCATTGACTGCCGTATCCTCGGTATTGTCGCTGTTGACGCGGCGCTTATGTTTGTTGCGACATGACCTGCCAGTACTATCCTTGGTATCTGAAGTACCATGGTTCTTTGATATGTTATTGCTGCGAGCCAGCCAGCTGTCCTCTCCCGCGCAAAAGCGGGTCATGAGTGTCGTGAGGGCTGCCATAGATTTTGGCTTTTCCTGGCCAAGGTGCTGGGCGAGCCACTCATCGCGGATGTTGTGCTTAAAAGCTGCTAGGGCCTCTGCATCCGGACAGTCGACGATTTGATTTTTCTTTGTCAGGAACCGTGTCCAAAATCGCCTGGCCGATTCCTATGGCTACTGAATTATGTGGCTCAAGTCATCGGCATCTGGTGGTCGCACATAAGTGCCCTGGAAGTTGTCGAGGAATGAGGCTTCCAGATCTTCTCAACAGCCAATGGATTCTGCTGGCAGGCTGTTGAGCCAATGCCGAGCTGGTCCTTTGAGTTTAAGTGGGAGGTATTTGATGGCGTGTAGATTGTCACCGCGGGCCATGTGGATGTGCAGGAGGAAGTCCTCGATCCATACCGCATGATCTGTTGTGCCGTCGTATGATTCGATATTTACGGGTTTGAAACCCTCTGGGATTTGGTGATCCATTACTTCGTCTGTGAAGCATAGGGGGTGTGCGGCGCCTCTGTACTGGGCTATGTCACGACACAGCTCAAATGAGTCTTGTCCGCTGTGTTCGGCCCGACCGGATTTATTTTTACTATATCCGGTGTGACGGTTATCGTCTCGCATAGTGGCATGCCCTCGTGATCCGTAGATCGATCTTGCTTGTTTTGCTTTGTCCTCCAATACGTCTCGCAGGTCTAGCGTATTTCCCCGTGCCTTGACATTTTTTTTGAGTGGCGTCGGGGTGCGGGCTGAGCTTTTGGCTGAAGTGCCTCTCTGTCGCGGCCACGAGGTGACCGATCAGCCGCGTCATACGTTGGAGATGTAGGTTTTAATGCTTCCTCCTCCAGTCGGGGTAGCAACCTGCGCTTTGGGTAACTCTTGGAGGGGCGTTCGAGTTCATATTCCTCGGCCACAAGGACTTCAGTCCATCTGTCGGCTAGCAAATCTTAATCAGCTTGAAGTTGCCGTTACTTTTTCTTAAGGCTATTTGCCGTGGCTATAAGCCGGCACTTGAAGCGCTCTTGCTCGACGGGATCCTCAGGCACGACAAATTCGTTATTGTCGAGGCTTGCCTCGTCTTCGGAGGGAGGTGTGTAATTATCATCCT
This sequence comes from Triticum urartu, assembly GCF_003073215.2. Lineage (NCBI taxonomy): Eukaryota > Viridiplantae > Streptophyta > Magnoliopsida > Poales > Poaceae > Triticum > Triticum urartu. The sequence goes on along the minus strand of NC_053022.1, from coordinate 483,752,890 downwards.
CCTCCTCTCCATCTGCCGCTCTCTCGGGAGGGCTGGCTTCTCCATTCTCCTACTCTAAATCTTGATGGAGGGGATTGTCGCCATCTTCGGCACTGTCCGGAGTGCTATTGTCTCCTGTGCCGGTATCACCACTTTTGCCTTGGCGAGACTTAGAACGGCGCCGCTGACGTCGGCGCTTGAGTTGCTTCTTGGAGGGGTCATCCTCCGCTGTCCCATCGCCATTGCCTTCTTTGGGTGTGTCCACCATATATATATATATCATATGATGAGGTGGCTGTCCAGTGCCCCGTGGGCAGTGGTTCTTGTTCGTCTCCTGCATCATCGTCCATACCGTCGATGTCTTCGGAGTCGAAGTCGAGCATGTCGGTCAAATTGTCGACAGTGGTTACTAAGTGGGTGGTAGGTGGGTGGCGAATTTCTTCATCATCCGCATCCCAATCCTGCCGGACATAGTTCGGCCAGGACTCTCCTGACAGGGAGAGAGACCTTAATGAGTTCAGTATGTCGCCGAAGGGCGAGTGCGGAAAGATGTCCGCGGAGGTGAACTCCATGATCGGCGCCCAGTCGGATTCGATAGGCACGGGCGCAGGCGGTTCGGAGTCCGTGGCCGGGGAAGAATCCGGCAATTTGGCATCACTACTCTCGTGATGGGTAAGGTCGATACTCGGCTCAATCGCCGCTGAGAATGCGGCCTCCGTGGCGTGGTCTATCCACCCGTCCATGGATGGCGCAATTGGCTCCGAATTGAGGGTCGGAGCGGTTGCCGGTGCGGTCTCCTGAACACTGTCCGATGGTAGAGCTAAATCGTGCTCATCGTGACCGTGCGGCGCACTCGGCAGGGGCTCGAATCCGTCGAACATCAAGTCTCCGTGGATGTCGGCCGTGTAGTTTAAGCTTCCAAACCTGACATTGTGTCCAGGGGCGTAACTCTCGATCTGCTCCAGATGGCCAAGCGAGTTGGCCCGCGGTGCGAAGCCGCCGAATATAAAGATCTGTCCGGGAAGAAAAGTCTCACCCTGGACTGCATCACTATCGATGATCGAAGGAGCCATCAAGCCGACGACACAGAGGAACTCTCAATGAAAGCACCAATGTCAGTGTCAAAACCGGCGGATCTCGGGTAGGGGATCCCGAACTGTGTGTCTAAGGCGGATGGTAACAGGAGGCAGGGGACACAATGTTTACCCAGGTTCGGGCCCTCTTGATGAAGGTAAAACCCTATGTCCTGCTTGATTGTTCTTGATGATATGAGTATTACAAGAGTTGATCTACCACGAGATCGAAGAGGCTAAACCCTAGAAGCTAGCCTATGGTATGATTGTCTGTTGTCCTACGGACTAAAACCCTCCGGTTTATATAGACACCGGAGGGGGCTAGGGTTACACAGAGTCGGTTACAAGGAAGGAGATCTACATATCCGTATTGCCAAGCTTGCCTTCCATGCCAAGGAGAGTCCTATCCGGACACGGGACGAAGTCTTCAATCTTGTATCTTCATAGTCCAACAGTCCGGCCAAAGGATATAATCCGGCTGTCCGGATACCCCCTAATCCAGGACTCCCTCAACATGGGAGATGTCTTGCTATAAGTAGTCATGTGAATTTGGTATTCATTCGATATTTTGATGAGATGTATGTTGTCTTTCCTCTAGTGGTGTTATGTGAACGTCGAGTACCTGATACTTCACCATTATTTAGGCCTAGGGGAAGGCATTGGGAAGTAATAAGTAGATGATGGGTTGCTAGAGTGACAGAAGCTTAAACCCTAGTTTATGCGTTGCTTCGTAAGGGGATGATTTGGATCCATATGTTTCATGCTATGGTTAGGTTTACCTTAATACTTCTTTTGTAGTTGTGGATGCTTACAAGAGGGGTTAATCATAAGTGGGATGCTTGTCCAAGGAAGGGCAGTACCCAAGCACCGGTCCACCCACATATCAAATTATCAAAGTAACGAACGCGAATCATATGAGCGTGATGAAAACTAGCTTGACGATAATTCCCATGTGTCCTCGGGAGCGCTTTCCTTTATATAAGAGTTTATCCAGGCTTGTCCTTTGCTACAAAAAGGATTGGGCCACCTTGCTGCACCTTGTTTACTTTTATTACTTGTTACCCGTTACGAATTACCTTATCACAAAACTATCTGTTACCGATAATTTCAGTGCTTGCAGAGAATACCTTACTGAAAACCGCTTGTCGTTTCCTTCTGCTCCTCGTTGGGTTCGACACTCTTACTTATCGAAAGGACTACGATAGATCCCCTATAATTGTGGGTCATCAAGACCCTTTTCTGGCGCCGTTGCCGGGGAGTAGGGCTGGAAAAAGCTCGCAAGCTAAATGAGTAGCTCGTGACTCGGCTCGAATCGACTCGAACTCGAAGAATAACGAGCCGAGCTAAGCTTTAGTTTAAGATCATTTACATACCAAGTTAAACAATCCGATCTCACGAGTACTCGGGTAACTCGTTAAGCTCGGTAAAAAATCAATGTTTTTAGGGGTAGTAAAATACATCCACTAAACACCTTGTGTCCCAGCACAAGGCCCAGCCGCTCAAGGCCGAGCCACCCAGGATACTCACACGTACAAGACCACATATGCACATGCTAAATTCTCAGTTAATCTTTTTATCGTATTTGTAAGGTCCAATGTTCATATCTTTAACGAGCTTAACAAGCTAAACGAGCCAGCTCGCAAGTTATACGGGTCGAGCCAATCTTGGATTTGAGCTCGTTATAGTAACGAGTCGACTCGGCTCGAATTCCACCCCTACCAGGGAGTGAAGCGCCTTTCGTAAGTGGAATTTGTTAAGGAAAAATTTATATAGTGTGCTAAAATTTACTATCACTTGTTACTATGGAAAGTAATCCTTTGAGGGGCTTGTTCGGGGTATCTTCACCCCGACCAATAGATCAAAGAGTTGCCCCTCAACCTACTGAACCTACTGAAAATGTTTACTTTGAAATTCCTTCAGGTATGATAGAGAAACTGCTAGCTAATCCTTTTACAGGAGATGGAACATTGCATCTTGATTTGCACCTAATCTGTGTGGATGAAGTTTGTGGATTATTTAAACTTGCAGGTATGCCCGAGGATGTTATCAAGAAGAAGGTCTTCCCTTTATCTTTGAAGGTAAAGGCATTGACATGGTTTAGGCTATGCGATGATATTGGATCATGGAACTACAACCGATTGAAATTGGAATTTAATCAGAAGTTTTATCCTATGCATCTGGTTCATTGTGATCGTAATTATATATATAATTTTTGGCCTTGCGAAGGAGAAAGCATCGCTCAAGCTTGGGGGAGGCTTAAGTCAATGTTATATTTATGCCCCTATCATGAGCTCTCAAGAGAAATTATTATTCAAAAAATTTATGCTCGGCTTTCTCTCAATAATCGCTCCATGCTCAATACTTCTCGTACTGGTTATTTTATGATGAAGACTATTGAATTTAGATGGGATTTATTGGAAAGAATTAAACGCAACTCTGAAGATTGGGACCTCGACGAAGGTAAGGAGTCAGGTATAACACCTAAGTTTGATTGTGTTAAATCTTCTATGGATACCGATGCTTTTCGTGAATTTAGCACTAAATATGGACTTGACTCTGAGATAGTGGCTTCTTTTTGTGAATCATTTGCTACTCATGTTGATCTCCCTAAGGAGAAGTGGCTTAAATATCATCCTCCCATTGAAGTAAAAGTAGTTGAACCTATTAAACTTGAAAAAAGACTATCACTTGTAATGTTGATCCTATTGTTCCTACTGCTTATATTGAGAAACCACCTTTTCCTGCTAGAATAAAGGATCATGCTAAAGCCTCAACTGTGGTTCGTAAGAGTAATACTAGAACACCTACACCCCCTGAGCAAATTAAAGTTGAACCTAGTATTGCTATGGTTAAAGATCTCTTGGTTGATAATATTGATGGGCATGTTATTTACTTTTGTGATGAAGCTGCTAGAATTGCTAAACCCGATACTAAAGATAAATATAGACCTGTTGTTGGCATGCATGTTGTTTCTGTTAAAATAGGAGATCACTGTTATCATGGCTTATGTGATATGGGTGCTAGTGTCAGTGCAATACCTCATTCCTTATACAAAGAAATTATGCATGATATTGCACCTGCTGAGATAGAAGGTATTGATGTTACAATTAAGCTTGCCAATAGAGATACTATTTCACCAATTGGGATTGTTAGAGATGTTGAAGTGTTGTGTGGGGAAGTTAAATATCCTACTGATTTTCTTGTTCTTGGTTCCCCAGAAGATGACTTTTGTCCCATTATATTTGGTAGACCCTTCTTGAATACTATTAATGCTAAGATAGACTGCAAAAAGGATATTGTTTCTCTTGGTTTAGGGGATATGTCTCATGATTTTAATTTTGCTAAATTTCGTAGACAACCCCATGATAAAGAATTTCCTAGTAAAGATGAAATTATTGGTCTTGCTTCTATTTGTCGTGCCTCCTAATGATCCTTTAGAACAATATTTGCTAGACCATGAAAATGATATGTTTATGAATGAAAGAAGGGAAATAGATGAAGTATTCTTTAAACAGGGACCAATTTTGAAACACAACTTGCCTGTTGAAATTCTAGGGGATCCCCCTCCACCCAAGGGTGATCCCGTGTTTGAGCTTAAATCATTACCTGATAGTCTTAAATATGCTTATCTTGACGAAAAGAAGATATATCTTGTTATTATTAGTGCTAACCTTTCAGAGCAGGAAGAAGAGAGATTATTGAAAACTATGAAGAAGCACCGTGCTGCTATTGGATAAACTCTTGATGATCTTAAGGGCATTAGTCCCACTCTATGCCAGCACAAAATAAAATTAGAGAAAGATGCTAAACCGGTTGTTGATCACCAACGACGGTTAAATCCTAAGATGAAAGAAGTGGTAAGAAAAGAAATACTAAAGCTTCTGGAGGCAGGTATAATTTATCCTGTTGCTGATAGTCAGTGGGAAAGTCCTGTCCATTGTATCCCTAAGAAGGGAGGCATTACTGTTGTTCCTAATGATAAAGATGAGTTGATCCCACAAAGAATTGTTACATGTTATAGAATGGTAATTGACTTCCGCAAATTAAATAAAGCTACTAAAAAGGATCATTACCCTCTAGCTTTTATTCATCAAATGCTAGAAAGATTATCCAAACATACACATTTTTGCTTTCTAGACGTGGTTTATCTCAAATACGTGTGTCAAAAGAGGATCAAGAAAAGACCACTTTTACTTGCCCTTTCGGTACCTTTGCTTATAGATGTATGCATTTGGTTTATGTAATGCACCTGCTACCTTTCAAAGATGTATGACTGCTATATTCTCTGACTTTTGTGAAAAGATTGTTGAGGTTTTCATGGATGATTTTTCCGTTTATGGAACTTCTTTTGATGATTGCTTAAGCAACCTTGATCGAGTTTTGCAGAGATGTGAGGAAACTAATCTTGTCTTGAACTGCGAGAAGTGCCACTTTATGGTTAATGAAGGTATTGTATTAGGGCATAAAATTTCTGAAAGAGGTATTGAAGTTGATATAGCTAAAGTTGATGCTATTGAAAAGATGTCGTGTCCAAAGGACATTAAATGTATAAGAAGTTTACTTGGTCATGCCGGTTTTTGTAGGAGGTTCATTAAAGACTTCTCAAAAATTTCCAGGCCTCTGATTAATCTCTTACAAAAAGATGTTCCTTTTGTCTTTGATGATGATTGTGTAGAAGCATTTGAAATACTTAAGAAAGCCTTGATTTATGCACCTATTGTTCAGCCTCTTGATTGGAATTTACCCTTTGAAATTATGTGTGATGCTAGTGATTATGTTGTAGGTGCTGTTCTAGGACAAAGAGTTGATAAGAAATTAAATGTTATCCAACATGCTAGTAAAACTATAGACAGTGCCCAAAGAAATTATGCTACTACTGAAAAAGAATTTTTAGCAGTTGTATTTGCTTGTGATAAGTTCAGACCTTACATTGTTGACTCTAAAGTAACTGTTCACACCGATCATGCTGCTATTAAATATCTTATGGAAAAGAAAGATGCTAAACCTAGACTTATTAGATGGGTTCTCCTACTACAAGAATTTGATTTGCATATTATTGATAGAAAGGGAGCTGAGAACCCCATTGGAGACAACTTATCTAGGTTAGAGGATGTTCCTGATGACCCACTACCTATTGATGATAGCTTTCCCGATGAACAATTAGCTGTCATAAATGCTTCTCGTACTGCTCCATGGTATGCTGATTATGCTAATTACATTGTTGTTAAATTTATACCACCTAGTTTCACATACCAGCAAAAGAAAAAGTTTTTCTATGATTCAAGACATTACTTCTGGGATGACCCACACCTTTATAAAGGAGCAGATGGTGTTATTAGACGTTGTGTACCTGAGCATGAACATGAACAATCCTACGCAAGTGTCACTCCGAGGCTTATGGAGGACACCACGTTGGAGATAGAACTGCACATAAGGTATTGCAATCCGGTTTTTATTGGCCTATTCTCTTCAAAGATGGCCGTAAGTTTGTCTTGTCTTGTGATGAATGTCAAAGAATTGGTAATATTAGTAGACGTCAAGAAATGCCTATGAATTATTCACTTTTTATTGAACCATTTGATGTTTGGGGCTTTGATTATATGGGACCGTTTCCTTCCTCTAATGGGTATACACATATTTTAGTTGCTTTTGATTATGTTACTAAGTGGGTAGAAGCTATTCCAACTAGTAGTGGTGATCATAACACCTCTATTAAGATGCTTAAAGAAGTTATTTTTCCGAGGTTTGGAGTCCCTAGATACTTAATGACTGATGGTGGTTCATACTTTATTCATGGTGCTTTTCGTAAAATGCTTTCTAAGTATGATGTTAATCATAGAATTGCATCTCCTTATCACCCACAGTCTAGTGGCCAAGTAGATCTAAGTAATAGAGAGCTTAAATTAATTTTGCAAAAGACTGTTAATAGATCTAGAAAGAATTGGTCCAAGAAACTTGATGATGCATTATGGGCCTATAGAACTGCATATAAAAATCCTATGGGTATGTCTCCATATAAAATGGTTTATGAAAAAGCATGTCACTTACCTCTCGAACTAGAACATAAGGCATATTGGGCCATTAAAGAGCTCAATTATGACTTCAAACTTGCCGGTGAGAAGAGACTATTTGACATTAGCTCACTTGATGAGTGGAGAACCCAGGCCTATGAAAATGCCAAACTGTTTAAAGAAAAAGTTAAAAGATGGCATGACAAAAGGATACAAAAACGTGAGTTTAATGTAGGTGATTATGCATTGTTATACAACTCTCGTTTAAGATTTTTTGCAGGAAAATTCCTCTCTAAATGGGAAGGTCCTTACATTATCGAGGAGGTCTATCGTTCCAGTGCCATACAAATCAACAACTTCGAAGGCACACATCCGAGGGTGGTGAACAGTCAAAGAATCAAACATTATATCTTAGGTAATCCTATAAATGTTGAAACTAATGTTATTGAAACCGTAACCCCAGAGGAGTATATAAGAGACACCTTCCAGAACGTTTCAGCCTCCGAAAAGGAAGAGGTATGTGGTACTGTAAGTAAACCGACTCCAAAATAGTTATAATAGCAAGTTTTCTCCGTTTTGGAATATTTAAGAAAATAGGAAAATAAGAAGCAATCCGGAAAGGACACGAGGCGTCCACGAGGGTGGAGTGCGCGCCCTACCCCCCTAGGCGCCCCCCTGCCTCGTGGGCACCTCGTGTGCCCTCCGGACTCCGTTTTCTTGCACGATACTTCTTTTGGTCTGTAAAAATTCATTATATAATCTCCCGAATGTTTTGACCACCCTACCATGCAAATATCTCTTGTTCTTGTTTCGAGCTGTTTTTCTGACAGATCTAGATCACCGTGACGTCTTCAAGCTGTGACGCCCCCGATTCAATCATACACTAATCATACACGCAAACGTGTACGATCAAGATCAGGGACTCACGGGAAGATATCACAACACAACTCTACAAATAAAATAAGTCATACAAGCATCATATTACAAGCCAGGGGCGTCGAAGGCTCGAATACAAGAGCTCGATCATAGACGAGTCAGCGGAAGCAACAATATCTGAGTACAGACATAAGTTAAACAAGTTGCCATAATATGGCTAGCACAAACTGAGATTCAGATCGAAAGAGGCGCAGGCCTCCTACCTGGGATCCTCCTAAACTACTCCTGATCATCGTCAGCGGCCTGCACGTAGTAGTAGGCACCTCCCGAATAGTAGCAGTCATCATCGACAGTGGCATCTGGCTCCTGGACTCCATCGTCTGGTCGCAGCAATCGGGTATAGGAAAGGGGAAAAGGGGGAGCAAAGCAACCGTGAGTACTCATCCAAAGTACTTGCAAGCAAGGAGCTACACTACATATGTATGCATTGGTATCAAATGGAAAAGGGGGTAACATATGTGGACTGAACCGCAGAATCCCGGAATAAGAGGGGGATAGCTAGTCCTATCGAAGACTACGCTTCTGGTAACCTCCATCTTGCAGCAGAGGAAGAGAGTAGATGGCAATTTCACCAAGTAACATCACATAGCATAATCCTAACCGATGATCCTCCCCTCGTCGTCCTGTGAGAGAGCGACCACCGGTTGTATCTGGCACTTGGAAGGATGTATTTTATTAAGTATCCGGTTCTAGTTGTCATAAGGTCAAGGTACAACTCCAAGTCCTCCTGTTACCGAAGATCACGACTATTCGAATAGATTAACTTCCCTGCAGGGGTGCACCACATTTCCCCACATGCTCGATCCCCTTTGTCCGGACACACTTTCCTGGGTCATGCCCGGCCTCGAAAGATCAACACGTCACAGCCTACCTAGGCACAACAGAGAGGTCAGCACGCCGGTCTAAATCCTATGGCGCAGGGGCTGGGCCATCGCCCATTGCACACATGCACGTTGCGAACACGGCCGGTGAGCAGACCTAGCCTCCCTTATACAAGAGCAGGCGTTCCAGTCCAACCCGGCGCGCGCCACTCAGTCGCTGACGTCAAGAAGGCTTCGGCTGATACCACGACGTCGAGTGCCCATAACTGTTCCCGCGTAGTTGGTTAGTGCGTATAGGCCAGTAGCCAGACTCAGATCAAATACCCAGATCTCGTTAAGCGTGTTATTTTGAAGTAATCGCGAACGCCGACCAGGGCCAGGCCCGCCTCTCTCCTAGGTGGTCTCAACCTGCCCTATCGCTTCGCCACAAAGTAACAGTCGGGGGCCGCCGGGAACCTAGGCCCACCACTACCTTGGTGGAACCACCTGCCCCTTCAGCCCCCAACATCGGAATCATTAGCGGGTACTCAACGAGCTGACCCGACTTTAGTCACAATATGTATAGTATGTATGTATAGTATATACCCGTCATCAACACCCGACGTGATCACGGCCCGATAGTATAGCATGGCAGACGGACAAGAATGTTGGGCCACTGATGATAATCTAGCATCCTATACTAAGCATTTAGGATTGCAGGTAAGGTATCAACAGTTGTAGCAACAATGATAGGCTATGCAACAAAATAGGATTAACGAAAAGCAGTAACATGCTACACTACGCTAATGCAAGCAGTAGAGAAAAGAGTAGGCGATATCTGGTGATCAAGGGGGGGGGGGGCTTGCCTGGTTGCTCTAGCAAGAGAGAGGGGTCGTCAACACCGTAGTTGAACTGGGGGTCTTCGGCAGTCTCGGGGTCTACCGAAAAGAAGTAACGGAGGGGGAACACAATAAATAACAGAGCAATCAATGTAACAAAAAGCAAGATGCGGCATTACGTTGTGCTAGGGGGTGACTTGACATGGTACTAAGTGATACATGCAAAAGGGGGAAACATCTGGGAAAGTATCCCCGGTGTTTCGCGTTTTCGGACAGGTGAACCGGCGGGGGAAAGTTGCGTGTTTGCTATGCTAGGGATGCGTGGCGGACGAACGGGCTGCGTATCCGGATTCGTCTCGTCGTTTTGAGCAACTTTCATCTATGGACAAAGTTTTCCCATCCGAGCTACGGTTTATTTTCTATGATTTTTCCAAGTTTTAAAGCTTTTTTCAAGTTCATTAATAATTCGAAAACAATAGCAAAACTGCTATGTGTACCCAACTATGGCTAGCCACAGTGGCTTGCAGGTGGGACCAGTGAGCTGGGTTGACCCAGTCAACTTGACTAGTCATCAGGAGGTGGTGTGGCCCACATCTCATGGACTTACTTTAAGTTGAATTAAATTAATAGAGTTAACTAAGCTAGGATCCCACATGGCATAGACTAAATTAACCCTAGCTAAACTAAATAAACACTACACTAAACAAATACTAATCCTACTCTAATTAAACGGGCCGGCCAGAGGCACAACCATGCGTCCATGCCCATGGCTGGGCATACACGTGCATGAGCGCACAACTGCATGCCCAAAAGGGCTCGTATGGGTGGTGGCTAGGAGCAGCAGCCTGCGGCTGCGAGCAAGCAGGCACGCGCGCGCGAGGCCGGTGCAGCTGGGCCGCGCGCAGGGCATGGTGCGAGCAGCAGCATGCAGCAGCTAGCAGGTAGCAGCGGGAATGGCAGCAGGGTAGCTGCGGCGCTCAGGCGTGCGCGGGCGCGGGCAGCTGCGTGGGCGCACCAGTGCAACAACAGGAGCAGAAGTGAGAAGGCAGTAGCAGTGGCGGCTCAAGCACGCACATACGCGTACGCGTACGCGGGATCTCGGACGAGTTCGGCGACGGCGGCTACGACTACAAATCGAGGCGGGAAGAAGGGGGATTTGGGGGAGGAGCTCACAGCGAGCCCGGTGGCGAGGTCGGAAAGGCCGGGGATGGACCAGCGCGGCAGATTGATGAGGTGGACAACGACGGTTGTGGTTGGGGGAGAAGGCCGATGGCAACGTCTCGAGGCGCTCCGGCTCGACCTAGCGCTTGCATACGGTGCAGAAGAGGACGACGGTGCTCCTCGACTTCCTCCCGAGCGCCAGAGAGGCTTGTGGCCACGAACACGGTGACGGCACGACGATGGCGTTCGGGCGACAGAGGAGGGAAGAGAGCGAGCAAGGAGGAGGGGAATGGATAGGGTTCGTCGAGGGGGGGGGGGCGGCCTTATCCACCTCGGCAGTACTGTAGCGACCCGAGGAGGTGAGTGGGTGCGGTGGAGATGGCGACCGGCCTCGGACACGTGCGCGTAGAGGACAGCGAGCGAGGGGGAACATGAGGTTGAGGGTGACCGCGGTGGGCTGGGCCACCTCAGCGAGCGAGGGGGAACAGGAGTGGGTGGCCGGCCGGGCCTGCTGGGCTGAAGCGGTTCCCTTTCCATTTTTTCACCTTTTACCTTTTCTGTTTTCTTTTAGTTCCTAATTATTTTGGTTATAATAAAATACCAAAGTGGCACCTAAATTGATGTTACAAATTATGTCACCACCACAAAAGTTTCATCCCAAAATAATATAGTTTAGTATTTTACAAAATATAAAAGGCATTTAACTAATGGTTTTAGCTACTGATTTAATTAGTTTAGTGCACTTAAGAATTTTATAAAGACTTGGTTTCTCCACCATACTTACATATGCATTATTTGGCTCACTCCAAACATTTTAGTTTTAATATTTGAAAACTCTTATTGTTTGCTCGATTTTGAATTTGAATCCGAACTGGTTTTCGAACTAACGCGGGATTATCAACACTAACCGAGGTGACATGGCATCATTAGCGGGGGATTACTGTAGCTTAATTATCCGGGCATCACAAATCTCCTCCACTACAAGAAATCTCGTCCCGAGATTTAAGAGGGGGAGTAATGGGGAAATGATTTGGTTACGAAATTCTAACGAGTCTTCTCGGTCTAGGTTGCTCTTCTCGAAGTGGTCGATCCATAGCGTTGATGTCTTCATTCCTATGCATCAATACATCATGATGAGGTTGTCGTCCTTCCTTCAGGAACTTCACCGAACTTACGAAAGGATAAGAGGGGAAAAACTCTATAAGGACGGGTTCTAACAAGATTGAGCATCGGACGGTTAACTCATGGGAAGAAGCATAAGTATCTCTCGAATTGAAACTTAAGAAGATATCGAGAGCAAAGTAAGAAGGTACCATGAGAAGTTTCAAACGGATAGACAATCGTTCGTTGCCTGAAACACGGTGCGAAAGGGGTTCAAGGCGACGGGAATAAGTATTATGTCTGATACCAGAATTGATGATCTCTCGGAAGGTGGCTCGTGAATTACATACGAGGCCACGCACGAGGAACAACCTTGGGAGCAGGGGGTGTACAGGAGAGTCAGGTTTTGATCCTGTGGAACTGTGGGTTATGGGCCCACCATGTGTGTTAAAGTAGGAAGGGCGGTGATGTCTTGCATGATCATGTACGCAAGGCATGTCAGAGGGTAGCTGGTCAGTTATGTCGGCAACAACATCGGTACCAAGGGCGAGGGATGAAGAGAACCATTCTCCTATTCGTTGAACGAGGCGGACCAATAGGCAAAGTTCTCGTCCATCGGTGGTTACCGGAATGTCATCAACAATAGTAACAGGGTCTTACCGACACGACTGTACACCTAGGTGTTTACATAAGCAGGAGAATATTACTGCTTAGATCATACAGATCACAAGAAAGGTTGAACAAAACAATGGAAAGGAAAATTTGACTAGCAGATTAAACAGAACAATGGAAAGGAAAATGTGTTTAAACACACATTTTAGGGGTATAGCCTTCCCAAGGACAAGCAGAACATGATATCCATGACGGGATAGTAAGGAGAAAACCCTTTAGGTAATGGGAGGGAAATTTCATGACATTACCCATACAACGGTGTTTGGACAATTGAGCAGGAAACATTTAGCATTGGCTTCAAATGTTCTTGTTGAAAATCGAAGTACCATAGACATGCTTCGAAATAGCATTGACATGGTCATCAGGTGAAGATCAGACTTTGGAAACACAATGGATCCATCAGGAATGACTTGTAAAATAAGCCTTACAATTTCCTCATGGAAGAATGGATGACCTTGCTGAAAAGGAATCTATAACAATAGGGCCTCCGACTAGGTGTACTATGCACGACATCACCTTACCGGGTCATACAAAGACCATCGTTATAACTCTTGGAAATATGTTCCAACCATCATATCAGACCGAGATTCAGTTCTGATAGGTGGCAGGATACCTCAGACTCAGGATGCCTGAGAAGGAAAGGTGTAACACAAATTGACGAGATGACATTGTAAGATTCTCGGAAAATGTACTATGGAAGCGAGTTTCGAAACAAGAGCTCTTCATTAAAACAGGGAGAGGGTGAGGAGATGGCTGATGGACTCGGTGACAATGCATCGAGATTTTCAAAAGAAGGATCTCCCCAATTATGTGAACAAGGAGATAACATTTGTCAAATCAAAATGGTATAATGATGTATGCTCGAGGAAAACATACACAATTAAACATTGGTTCAAAGCAATAGGGTTGCTGGAAGTTTTGAATTCACACATCATAGTTCATTTGTCGGTATTCTGGTTAGGAACAACATGAGGACCAAGAAGGAATGGTGATGGTGATAAGTATTACTTGTATCAAGAATTCTCAGGAGGTGGTGAAATTCTCACTACATTCTTAACATCAAAGATGGTAATACTCCAAGGTAAAGAAGAATAATTGTTGGATAGCACGGATCTCCAGGTATAACACAAAACACGAACAAGTTTGTGTTGGAGGGAAAGCAATAATGTTGTCGGTGATAACACAAATCATCGAGGGCAAGCATGGAATTTCTCATCATGAATTCAATTGATATCTCAGAAGAAGTTAAAATGTTGACGATGATCACGACACACTTGTCGAGAGGTTTCTTGAAGATGTAATCGATCGGCGATGACATCAAGTCAACGGAATGATGAAGCAAAAAATTATTGGAACCACGAGTACGACACAAACTCGAAATCAAGCTTGTTGTTCAAGACGAAATGATATGACGAGGAAAATCGACGTAAGCTTAGCTCATTGTCAAAAGTGGTGCTCTGGGGATAAGGACCAGGTAGCACAGTTAAAAATTAGCCCAATAATGGTACAGCCGATCAGGCTAGGAATGATGAGAAGGATTATTAAACTCATAAGCAACGAAAATTAATTAGGGTTATCGAACTGGAATGAGGAATCGGTTCACATATCGATGTTCTTGGTTGACGACAACCCAGAACCCAGAAAAATTGAAATCGGTGAGAAATAACAGTTGATGAAGAACCCATAAGAAGTTATGCAGTTCCATGACATTATCAAGATATCCTAGTGTAATACTCGATGGTAGATCAAAGTAAAGGTTGGACAGGTGCAATGATCTGCACAAGACAAGTACTTAACTTGTCTGATAAATGGTATTAATGAGAAAATATGGTCGGAGCCATGATTGCAAAGGACCAAACATAGATACAGGACAAACTTACAACAAGGGGATTAATATCCTTTACAAGAAGCTTCGATGATAAGTTTCACATCAGGTCCATGGGCATGAACGCAAAGGCTCAAGGTCGACTCCCACTTCTTCCATGCATAACCTTTCATTTTACTTCTCGCTTTTGATGAAGCTGTAGTGTAGAAATTTTATTTAGCAAAATACCAGAAGAGTATGACTCGTGAAAACTTTCGAGTTCACACATAATAAGGAAGGCATAGGTTCAACCCGTCAGGGTATCGTGGAAACATATACCACAAGCTTCAATAGTAAATACCACCAGCTCGATAACAAAGCATGGTTGAGGAAGCAGAGGATACAATTTACCAAAGGCTTTATATATCCGTGGAAAGGCTCACAAGGTTACTTGAATATGAAGGACACTGTCTGATAATAATCCAACAAGAGGTCTGGTGGTCTATAAGGGAGCTGATGTGAGTATCGGTACTCTATCAAAGGAAGAAGGAATGCATGTGCATCTGATTATAGAAACAACTGACTAACTCAAGGCTCAAATGCAAAGGAATTATGAATTCCAAGACAAAGGATCAGAAGCAATGCTCTGATTAGGGATGGATAAGTTGAATAGCCTAAGGGGTACAATCGACGACAATTTGATTGGTCGAGATCCAGCTCATGTGTTAAAATGACGTCTGAGATAGAAGGATGGATTCTAGGATTCGATAGAGGATTGCATGCATTCACAACATATTGAATCAAGGGACTCGAAATGATAGTGACAAAGGATGTCAACGTGGATTACTAGAAATATGGAATTAACCATAATGCAGGAAGGCAAGGAATTCAGGAGCAATAGGCCGCTGAGGATTTTCATAAAATAGAATAGTATTTCGAAGAATTTTGTGAACCACATGAACAACTGGGGATGAGCGATACTCGGTAAGTGCGAGGAATTATCCGTAGGGGTATTTCTGCGGCAAAGAGCTGCAAAGCGGTGGGCACAAAGGATTCTCGAATTATCAAAGAAATTTTTAGGGTATCAAGTAATAACATGGGCAACTGGGAACAAAGGTAAGAACGACAAGTGTAAGCAGTTATCCATAAGGATTTATCGGTGGTCGGGAATAGCAAAAGTGGTGGGCACAAGGTCTTGAGAGAATAATGGGGAGTATCTTCGGAATCTTCTGGTGAAGCAGGCCATCATCTATGATAAGGGCTCTCCGGGAGGAAGTAGTTACGAGAACCTAGAGCCGGAGTTAGTAAATTCATTTTAATCCGAATAGAAGAGAGATTAGAGGTCCAGAGTATAGGTCGAGGAATAAAAGATCCTAATACTACCCAATGGCGACGTGGGCCCATGGGCCGCACAACCAAGTTAGTAAAACAATTTTCATCGACTAGACTCAACTTCGGCCAAGGAGTGTGGAAGGGGGATTCCTACAGGTAGTCGGCTCTGATACCAACTTGTGACGCCCCCGATTCAATCGTACACTAATCATACACGCAAACGTGTATGATCAAGATTAGAGACTCACGGGAAGATATCACAACACAACTCTACAAATAAAATAAGTCATACAAGCATCATATTACAAGTCAGGGGCGTTGAAGGCTCGAATACAAGAGCTCGATCATAGACGAGTCAGCGGAAGCAACAATATCTGAGTACAAACATAAGTTAAACAAGTTGCCATAAGATGGCTAGCACAAACTGAGATTCAGATCGAAAGAGGCGCATGCCTCCTACCTGGGATCCTCCTAAACTACTCCTGATCATCGTCAGCGGCCTGCACGTAGTAGTAGGCACCTCCCGAATAGTAGCAGTCGTCATCGACAGTGGCGTCTGGCTCCTGGACTCCATCGTCTGGTCGCAGCAATCGGGTGTAGGAAAGGGGAAAAGGGGGAGCAAAGCAACCGTGAGTACTCATCCAAAGTACTCGCAAGCAAGGAGCTACACTACATATGTATGCATTGGTATCAAATGGAAAAGGGGGTAACATATGTGGACTGAACTTCAGAATGCCAGAATAAGAGGGGGATAGCTAATCCTATCGAAGACTATGCTTCTGGTAACCTCCATCTTGCAGCAGAGGAAGAGAGTAGATGGCAATTTCACCAAGTAACATCGCATAGCATAATCCTAACCGATGATCCTCCCCTCGTCGTCCTGTGAGAGAGCGACCACCGATTGTATCTGGCACTTGGAAGGATGTATTTTATTAAGTATCCGGTTCTAGTTGTCATAAGGTCAAGGTACAACTCCAAGTCGTCCTGTTACCGAAGGTCACAGCTATTCGAATAGATTAACTTCCCTGCAGGGGTGCACCACATTTCCCAACACGCTCGATCCCCTTTGTCCGGACAGACTTTCCTGGGTCATGCCCAGCCTCGGAAGATCAACACGTCGCAGCCCTACCTAGGCACAACAGAGAGGTCAGCACGCCGGTCTAAATCCTATGGCGCAGGGGTCTGGGCCCATCGCCCATTGCACACCTGTACGTTGCGAACGCGACCGGTGAGCAGACCTAGCCTCCCTTATACAAGAGCAGGCGTTCGTCCAACCCGGCGCGCGCCACTCAGTCGCTGACGTCAAGAAGGCTTCGGCTGATACCACGACGTCGAGTGCCCATAACTGTTCCCGCGTAGTTGGTTAGTGCGTATAGGCCAGTAGCCAGACTCAGATCAAATACCCAGATCTCGTTAAGCGTGTTATTTTGAAGTAATCGCGAACGCCGACCAGGGCCAGGCCCACCTCTCTCCTAGGTGGTCTCAACCTGCCCTGTCGCTTCGCCACAAAGTAACAGTCGGGGGCCGTTGGGAACCTAGGGCCACCACTACCTGGGTGGAACCACCTGCCCCTTCAGCCCCCAACATCGGAATCACTAGCGGGTACTCAACGAGCTGACCCTACTTTAGTCACAATATGTATAGTATGTATGTATAGTATATACCCGTCATCAACACCCGACGTGATCATGACCCGATAGTATAGCATGGCATACAGACAAGAATGTAGGGCCACTGATGATAATCTAGCATCCTATACTAAGCATTTAGGATTGCAGGTAAGGTATCAACAGCAATGATAGGCTATGCAACAGAATAGGATTAACGGAGAGCAGTAACATGCTATACTACGCTAATGCAAGAAGTAGAGAGAAGAGTAGGCGATATCTGGTGATCAAGGGGGGGGGGGCTTGCCTGGTTGCTCTGGCAAGAGAGAGGGGTCGTCAACACCGTAGTTGAACTGGGGGTCTTTGGCAGTCTTGGTGTCTACCAGAAAGAAGTAATGGAGGGGGAACACAATAAATAACAAAGCAATCAATGTAACAAAAGGCAAGATGCGGCATTACGTTGTGCTAGGGGGTGACTTGACGCGGTACTAAGTGATACAGGCAAAAGGGGGGAACATCCGGGAAAGTATCCTCGGTGTTTCGCGTTTTCGGACAGGTGAACCGGCGGGGGAAAGTTGCGTGTTTGCTATGCTCGGGATGCGTGGCGGACGAACGAGCTGCGTATCCGGATTCGTCTCGTTGTTTTGAGCAACTTTCATGTACAAAGTTTTTCCATCCGAGCTACGGTTTATTTTCTATGATTTTTCAAGGTTTTAAAGCTTTTTTCGAGTTCATTAGTAATTCGAAACAATAGCAAAACTGCTATGTGTACCCAACTATGGCTAGCCACAGTGGCTTGCAGGTGGGACCAGTGAGCTGGGTTGACCCAGTCAACTTGACTAGTCATCAGGAGGTGGTGTGGCCCACATGTCATGGACTTACTTTAAGTTGAATTAAATTAATAGAGTTAACTAAGCTAGGGTCCCACATGGCATAGACTAAATTATCCCTAGCTAAACTAAATAAACACTACACTAAACAAATACTAATCCTACTATAATTAAACGGGTTGGCCAGAGGCACAACCATGTGTCCATGCCCATGGCTGGGCATACACGCGCATGAGCGCACAACTGCATGCCCAAAAGGGCTCGTATGGGTGGCGGCTAGGAGCAGCAGCCTGCGGCTGCAAGCAAGCAGGCACGCGCACGCGCGTGCGCGAGGCCGGTGCAGCTGGGCCACGTGTAGGGCATGGTGCAGGCAGCAGCATGCAGTAGCTAGTAGGTAGCAGCGGGAACGGCAGCAGGACAGCTGCGGTGAGCTCAGGCGTGCACGGGCGCGGGCAGCTGGGTGGGCGCACCAGTGCAGGAACAGGAGCATAAGTGAGAAGGCAGTAGCAGCGGCGGCTCAAGCACGTACATACGCGTACGCGTACGCGGGAGCTCGGACGAGTTCGGTGACGGCGGCTACAACAACGAATCGAGGCGGGAAGAAGGGGGATTTGGGGGAGGAGCTCACAGCGAGCCCGGTGGTGAGGTCGGAAAGGCCGGGGATGGACCGGCGCGGTAGATCGATGAGGTGGGCGACGACGGCCGTGGTTGGGGAAGAAGGCCGATGGTGACGTCTCGAGGCGCTCCGGCTCGACCTAGCGCTTGCATACAGTGCATAAGAGGACGGCGGTGCTCCTCGACTTCCTCCCGAGCGCCGGGGAGGCTTGTGGCCACGAGCACGGTGATGGCATGATGATGGCGTTCAGGCGGCAGAGGAGGGAAGAGAGCGAGCGAGGAGGAGGGGAATGGATAGGGTTCATCGAGGGGGGGGGGGGGGGGGGGACGGCCTTATCTGCCTCGGCGGTACTGTAGTGACCCGAGGAGGCGAGTGGGTGCGGTGGAGACAGCGACCAGCCTCGGGCACGTGCGCGTAGAGGACAGTGAGCGAGGGGGAACAGGAGGTTGAGGGTGACCGCGGTGGGCTTGGCCACCTCTGCGATCGAGGGGGAACAGGAGTGGGTGGCCGGTCGGGCCTGCTGGGCCGAAGCGGTTCCCTTTCTTTTTTTCACCTTTTACCTTTTTTGTTTTCTTTTAGTTCCTAATTATTTTGGTTATAATAAAATACCAAAGTGGCACCTTAATTGATGTTACAAATTATGTCACCACCACAAAAGTTTCATCCCAAAATAATATAGTTTAGTATTTTACAAAATATAAAAGGCATTTAACTAATGGTTTTAGCTACTGATTTAATTAGTTTAGTGCACTTAAGCATTTTATAAAGACTTGGTTTCTCCATCATACTTACCTATGCATTATTTGGCTCACTCCAAACATTTTAGTTTTAATATTTGAAAACTTTTATTGTTTGCTCGATTTTGAATTTGAATCCGAACCGGTTTTCGAACTAACGCGAGATTATCAACAATAACCGAGGTGACCTGGCATCATTAGTGGGGGATCACTGTAGCTTAATTATCTGGGCGTCACACAAGCGCCCCCAAGGACAAGTTTTTCGAGAGGGTCATCAACCCCTACCTCGCGGAGGTGCTACAACACCCTTAGACCATTGAGTTGCATGAGGGGGTGCTGCACATCCGCGATGTTGAGGGACCAAGGAGGGCCGGAAGCGTGGAGACAAGACTCGAAGCAATGGAGCAACAAGTTTTCAAGTGCCAAGGGATGGTGGAATGTGGACTCGATGCCAACCACATGATGATCGCGGAGTTCACCAACAATCACAAGCTAGATGCCAAGAACATTGGGGAGCCCATCTTCAAGCTTCACAAGAAGATCGAGCACCTCCAAGCCCAGATCTATGACCTACAAAACCAAAACTGTGAGTATGAATATAGATTCAAGAGGATGAGTTTGGCTGCAGATTTGAGGATCCCGGAGACTCGATCATCCTTCTATGATGGTGAGCCTATGCCTTGGAAGATGGACGACAAGCCTATATCATCAACAACTCCATCATCACTACCACCAAAGGAGAATTAAGTATCGGGTATGGGCACTCCCCTTGGCAACTGCCAAGCTTGGGGGAGTGCCCCGGTATCGTATCACCATCACACTCCTATCTTTACCGTTTTTCTTAGTTTGATCCTTTTGGTAATATCTTGATCTAGTAGAATAAAGTTTTAGTATGATTTAGTTTTGAGGTTTGCTTTATGATCCATCTATGTAATCGAGTCCGTGAGCTATATATAATAAAGATTAGTTTTGAGTCGAGGGCTTTGTTATCTTGCTATGATCTTGAAGGAAAAAAGAGAAAGAATAAAAAGAAATAAAGAGATCATATTGATCTTATGGAGAGTAATGACTTCACACATATAAAGAGTATGATGAATAAAAGTTGTTGAGAGTTGACAAACATAGTTTTGGTCATCGTTGCAATTAATAGGAAGTAATAAAGAAAGAGAGGTTTGCACATATAAATATACTATCTTGGACATCTTTTATGATTGTGAGCACTCATTAAAATATGACATGCTAAAAAGTTGATGTTGGACAAGGAAGACAACGTAATGGGTTATGTTTTCTTACATCCAAAATAAATTATATTGTCATGGATCATCCAACATGTTGAGCTTGCCTTTCCCCCTCACGCTAGCCAAATTCTTTGCACCAAGTAGAGATACTACTTGTGCTTCCAAATATCCTTAAACCCAGTTTTGCCATGAGAGTCCACCATATCTACCTGTGGATTGAGTAAGATCCTCCAAGTAAGTTGTCATTGTTGCAAGCAATAAAAATTGCTCTCTAAATATGTATGATCTATTAGTGTGGATACAATAAGCTTTTACGATCTTGTGATGTGGAAGAAGTAAAAGCGACGGATGATACGTCTCCAACGTATCTATAATTTTTGATTGTTCCGTGCTATTATATTATCTGTTTTGTATGTTTAATGGGCTTTACTATGCACTTTTATATTATTTTGGGGACTAACCTATTAACCGAAGGCCCAGTGCAAATTGCTGTTTTTTGCCTATTTCAGTGCTTCACAAAAAAGGAATATCAAACGGAATCCAAACAGAGTGAAACCTTCATGAGGATCTTTTTTGGAACAAATGCAATCCAGGAGACTTGCAGTGGACGTCAAGGAAGTATCGAGGAAGCCATGAGGCAGGAGGGCGCGCCCAGGGGGGCCAGGCGCGTCCCCCACCCTCGTGGGCCCCTTGCAGCTCCACCGACCTACTTCTTTCGCCTATATATACTCTTATACCCTAAAACCATCGGGGAGAGCCACGAAACACCTTTTCCACCGCCGCAACCTTTTGTACTCGTGAGATCCCATCTTGGGGCCCTTTCCGGCACTCCGCCGGAGGGGGATTCGATCACGGAGGGCTTCTACATCAACACCATAGCCTCTCCGATGATGTGTGAGTAGTTTACCACAGACCTTCGGGTCCATAGTTATTAGCTAGATGGCTTCTTCTATCTCTTTGGATCTCAATACAAAGTTCTCCTCGATCTTCTTGGAGATCTATACGATGTAATTCTTTTGTGGTGTGTTTGCCGAGATCCGATGAATTGTGGGTTTATGAACTTGATGATCTATGAATATTATTTGAATCTTCTCTGAATTCTTATATGCATGATTTTATATCTTTGCAAGTCTCATCGAATTATCGGTTTGGTTTGGCCTACTGGATTGATCTTTCTTGCAATGGGAGAAGTGCTTAGCTTTGGGTTCAATCTTGCGGTGCTCGATCCCAGTGACAGAAAGGGAAACGGCACGTATTGTATTGTTTCCATGAAGGATAAAAAGATGGGGTTTATATCATATTGCTTGAGTTTATCCCTCTACATCATGTCATCTTGCCTAATGCGTTACTCTATTCTTATGAACTTAATACTCTAGATGCATGCTTGATAGTGGTCGATGTGTGGAGTAATAGTAGTATATGCAGAATCAGTTCGATCTACTTGTCACGGACGTGATGCCTATATTCATGATCATTGCCTTAGATATAATCATAACTATGCGCTTTTCTATCAATTGCTCGGCAGTAATTTGTTTACCCACCGTAATACATGCTATCTTGAGAGAAGCCACTAGTGAAACCTATGGCCCCCGGGTCTACTTTACATCATATAAGTTTCCAATCTACAATTCTAGTTTACTATTTATTTTGCAATCTTTAATTTCCAATCTATACAACAAAAATACCAAAAATATTTATCTTATTATCTTTATCAGATCTCACTTTTGCAAGTGGTCGTGAAGGGATTGACAACCCCTTTATCACATTGGTTGCAAGGTTCTTGATTGTTTGTGCAGGTACTAGGCGACTTGCATGTAGTCTCCTACTGGATTGATACCTTGGTTCTCAAAAACTAAGGGAAATACTTACGCTACTTTGTTGAATCACCCTTTCCTCTTCAAGGGAAAACCAACGCATGATCAAGAGGTAGCAAGAAGGAATTCTGGCGCCGTTGCCGAGGATATCTACGCACAAGTCAAGACATACCAAGTACCCATCACAAACTCTTATCCCTCGCATTACATTATTTGCCATTTGCCTCTCGTTTTCCTCTCCCCCACTTCACCTTTGCCTTTTCTTCGCCTTCTTCCCCTATGTATCTTTGTTTGGGTTTCCATGTGCCTTCTATTTGCTTGCTAAAAATCTATTGATATGGATCCACTCAAAGTGTTCTACTTGGATCATCTTCGATCCTTATGCGCTCGTGCTGAAACCCCAACTAGCCTAGTTGATGGGAAATCTTTAGATGAGCATGCTCATTTCTACGTCATCGTTTGTCTGAAAAGGGAGACTCTTATGGGATCAAATAAACAGATTGCTGTGTTATGCTTGGAATCTTTGTGGAGTTTATGATTTTACTTGTTGCTCTAAGAACCCTAAAAAACACCTCCCCTACCTATGTGAGTTTAATGACAATGAAATCTTATCTTCTTATGCAAATGGTGTTTATAGTTACTACGATATCAAACAAATTGAAGAATTTGTTGCTTTTAAGGGTGTTTATGAAGTTGCTTCTTTGATTGAAAAGTATGATATTACTCTCTACGAATCTGAAAATTTTGACATAGTTAAATTTGCTATGAAAACTATGCTCATAATGTCTATGTCAAAGAATTTATTGAAAGGATGACCGTTGCTTCGGAAGAAAATAATGTTATGCATGAATCTATAGATAATTATGATTCTGATGATTTGATTGAAATATCCCTTGATGAACATGATGCTTGCTATTATTGTGGCCATGATGCCAATATTTATGAAGATGAATTTGCCATAGTTCCCTATGTTAAACATGAGATCGTTGCTATTGCACCCATACTTGATAGTTCCTTCGATGAAAAGCATGATTGCAATAATGTTATTATAAATTCTCTTAATGTCAATTGTGTTAATGATATGCAAAACCTCAAGCTTGGGGATGCTAGTTTTGCTATGACTACTATTTGTTGCAATGATCATGATTGGGGTGATTCTTCTTATGATCTTGAAAATTTATTTAAGCCCCATGATGAATATGAGATTGATAATAATGTTTGCAATAGTATTGAAAGTGGGTTTGGAAGAGTGTCAACTTTAGATCCCACATATTTGGAGAATGTTTAATCTTATGAAGTTTTTTTTATAAAAGTGCGTTTGGAGAGGTCATGACTTTAGTTAATGTTAATCCCACTATTTTGGAAGAGTGTCAATACATGTGGATCGTGTTAAGAATATGTTTTGTGATAGCTATATTGTTGAATTTTATCATGATCCTACATGTAATTATTATGAGAGAGGAAAATATGGTTGTAGAAATTTTCATGTTACTAAATTACCTCTCGTTATGTTGAGATTGCTATTATTTCTTTCCGCTTCCTTGCATATGCTAGTTTTTTTGCTTGCCTTGATAATTTGTTTGCCTATAAGATGCCTATGCATATGAAGTATGTTAGACTTAGATGTGTTTGTCACGTGTTTCATGATGCTCTCTTTGTGCTTCAATTCTTGTCTTTCATGTGAGCATCATTGAAATGTCAATGCCTAGCTAGGGGCGTTAAACGATAGCGCTTGTTGGGAGGCAACCCAATCTTATTTTTATTCCTTGCTTTTTGTTTCTATTTAGTAATAAATAATTCATAATGCTACTATTATGATTGTGTTTTTTGTGTCTTAATTAGTGTTTGTGCCAAGTAAAGCCTTTAGGATCTTCTTGAATGATAGTTGTTTGATCTTGCTGAAAAGAACAGAAAGTATGCGCTCACGAGAATAATTTTCATTTTTTACCATAGAGCAAAAAAAATACCAATTCCAACTACAGTAGATCAATATACAAATTATTTAGGACGTCCTAATTTCTCAGGATTTTTGGAGTTATAGAAGTATTTGAAACCTACAGATTGCTACAGACTGTTCTATTTTTGACAGATTCTGCTTTTCGTGTGTTGTTTGCTTATTTTGATGAATCTATGGCTAGTATCGGGGGGTATGAACCATAGAGAAGTTGGAATACAGTAGGTTTAATACCAATATAAATAAAGAATGAGTTTATTACAGTACCTTAAGGTGGTGGTTTGTTTTATTATACTAACGGAGCTCATGAGAATTTCTGTTGAGTTTTGTGTTGGGAAGTTTTCAAGTTTTTGGGTAAAGATTTGATGGATTATGGAATAAGGATTGGCAAGAGCCTAAGCTTGGGGATTCCCAAGGCACCCCAAGGTAAAATTCAAGGACAACCAAAAGCCTAAGCTTGGGGATGCCCGGAAGGCATCCCCTCTTTTGTCTTCGTCCATCGGTAACCTTACTTGAGGCTATATTTTTATTCACCACATGATATGTGTTTTGCTTGGAGAGTCTTGTATGATTTGAGTCTTTGATTTTTAGTTTGCCACAATCATCCTTGATGTACACACCTTTTGGAGAGACACACATGAATCGGAATTTATTAGAATACTCTTTGCGCTTCACTTATATCTTTTGAGCTAGATAATTTTGCTCTAGTGCTTCACTTATATCTTTTAGAGCATGGTGGTGGTTTTATTTTATAGAAATTATTGATCTCTCATGCTTCACTTATATTATTTTGAGAGTCCTTTAGAACAGCATGGTAATTTGCTTTGGCTATAAAATTAGTCTTAATTGGATAGGCATCCAAGATGGGTATAATAAAAACTTTCATATAGAGTGCATTGAATACTATGAGAAGTTTGATACTTGATGATTGTTTTGAGATATGAAGATGGTAATATTAGAGTCATGCTAGTTGAGTAGTTGTGAATTTGAGAAATACTTGTGTTAGAGTTTGCAAGTCCCGTAGCATGCACGTATGGTAAACGTTGTGTGACAAATTTGAAGCATGAGGTGTTTCTTTGATTATCCTCCTTATGAGTGGCGGTCGGGGACGAGCGATGGTCTTTTCCTACCAATATATCCCCCTAGGAGCATGCGCGTAATGCTTGGTTTTTGATGACTTGTAGATTTTTGCAATAAGTATGTGAGTTCTTTATGACTAATGTTGAGTCCATGGATTATACGCACTCTCACCTTCCCATCATTGCTAGCCTTTTCGGTACCATGCATTGCCCTTTCTCACCTTGAGAGTTGGTGCAAACTTCGCTGGTGCATCCAACCCCCGTGATATGATACGCACAATCACACATAAACCTCCTTATATCTTCCTCAAAACAGCCACCATACCTACCTATTATGGCATTTCCATAGCCATTCCGAGATATATTGCCATGAAACTTTCCACCGTTACGTTTATTATGACATGCTTCATCATTGTCATATTGCCTTGCATGATCATGTAGTTGACATCGTATTTGTGGCAAATCCACCATGCATAATTTCATACATGTTACTCTTGATTCATTGCCCATCCCGGTACACCGCCGGAGGCATTCATATAGAGTCATACTTTCTTCTAGTATCGAGTTGTAATCTTTGAGATGTAAATAAATAGAAGTGTGATGATCATCATTAATAGAGCATTTTCCCCCCCGATGGGATGGCCAAATGAAAACAAAGAAAGGCCAAATAAAAAAAGAAAATAAAAGGGACAATGCTACTATCCTTTTTCCACACTTGTGCTTCAAAGTAGCACCATGATCTTCATGATAGAGAGTCTCTTATATTGTCACTTTCATATACTAGTGGGAATTTTTCATTATAGAACTTGGCTTGTATATTCCAACAATGGGCTTCCTCAAATGCCCTAGGTCTTCGTGATCAAGCAAGTTGGATGCACACCCACTTAGTTTCTTTTGTTGAGCTTTCATACATTTATAGCTCTAGTGCATCCCTTGCATGGCAATCCGTACTCCTCGCATTGACATCAATTGATGGGCATCTCCATAGCCCGTTGATTAGCCGCGTCAATGTGAGACTTTCTCTTTTTTGTCTTCTCCACACAACCCCATCATTATATTCTATTCCACCCATAGTGTTATGTCAATGGCTCACGCTCATGTATTGCGTGAAAGTTGAAAAAAGTTTGAGATTACTAAAGTATGAAACAATTGCTTGGCTTGTCATTGGGGTTGTGCATGATGAGAGCATTTTTGTGTGACGAAAATGAAGCATAGCAAAACTATATGATCTTGTAGGGATAAGCTTTCTTTGGCCATGTTATTTTGAGAAGACATAATTGCTTAGTTAGTATGCTTGAAGTATTATTATTTTTATGTCAATATTAAACATTTGTCTTGAATCTTTTGGATCTGAACATTCATGCCACAATAAAGAAAATTACATTGAAAATTATGTTAGGTAGCATTCGACATCAAAAATTCTGTTTTTACCATTTACCTACCCGAGGACGAGCAGGAATTAAGCTTGGGGATGCTTGATACGTCTCCAACATATCTATAATTTTTTATTGTTCCATGCTATTATATTATCTGTTTTGGATGTTTAATGGGATTTACTATGCACTTTTATATTATTTTTGGGACTAACCTATTAACTGAAGGCCCAGTGCAAATTGCTATTTTTTTGCCTATTTCAGTGTTTCGCAAAAAAGGAATATCAAACGGAACGAAACCTTCGCGAGGATCTTTTTTGGAACAAATGCAATCCAGGAGACTTGGAGTGGACGTCAAGGAAGCAGCTGATACGTCTCCATCGTATCTACTTTTCCAAACACTTTTGCCCTTATTTTTGACTCTAACTTGCATGATTTGAATGGAACTAACCTGGATTGACGCTGTTTTCAGCAGAATTGCCATGGTGTTATTTTTGTGCAGAAATAAAAGTTCTCGGAATGACCTAAAAATCAATGGAAATTATTATTGGAATATATAAAAAATACTGGAAGAAGAATCCATGTCAGGGGGCCCACACCCTGTCCACGAGGGTGGGGGCGCGCCTACCCCCCTGGGCGCGCCCCCTGCCTCGTGGGCCCCTGACACTCCACCGACCTCAACTCCAACTCCATATATTCATGTTCAGGGAGAAGGATTCATCGCGTTTTACGATATGGAGCCGCCACCAAGCCCTAAACTCTCTCGGGAGGGCTGATCTGGAGTCCGTTCGGGGCTCCGAAGAGGGGAATCTGTCGCCATCATCATCATCATCAACCTTCCTCCATCACCAATTTCATGATGCTCACCGCTGTGCGTGAATAATTCCATCGTAGGCTTGCTGGATGGTGATGGGTTGGATGAGATTTATCATGTAATGGAGTTAGTTTTGTTAGGGTTTCACTACTAGGGAAAAGCCTAGCAGCAGCGCGGGTTTTAGGACTATCAGTAGCGCGGGGCGATGCGCTACTGATAAGGCGCTACAGCTAACGTATAGCAGTAGCGTGCCTCCGCCCATGCTACTGCTAAATCGACTTAGTAGTAGCGACTTCCCGGAGGAGCGCTACTGGTAATTAGTAGTGGCGCTTCTCCCTGCCGCGCTGCTACTATTATTTTATATTTTATTTCTTTTTTATTTCAGTGTATTCGTACACCTTTACACAAGTTTTCATACAACAGGATTTAGAAATTGTTTTTACATCATAATGAGTTATTACATCACGGGGTGAAAGAACCGTGGACTAGTTTCAAGTGGATGGACATCCACTTGAAACTAATCCGCGGTTATTTCACCCAATGATATAATAAATATCATCATCATCATATCATTAACAACTTATCATCATAATACATCATTGTCATATGACACCTCCTCAAGATCATCGTTTTCATCAATGAGACATCACATAGCAAATTGGTCACTAGTCGTAATCACAAGTACTCCTCATCATCAACTCTAACACATTGTATCACATAATAAACATATTGTACCTCATAGGACCTACTACATTCTCTTAGGACCTACTATATTCTCTAAGGTAAAATAGCAAAAAACAAGATAGCCCCTGACTCTCCATTATGGAGAATGGAGATTATCCTGTCTCCAATTCTTGCCTTTCGCTTAATGTTACTTCCAAGAACCTCCTTGCGAATGTCCAAACATTTTTTCCATTCTTTGATTAGCATGTGTTCACCGGTTTTAGAAATCTGATATGCACAGGTGAGCTCCTTAGATTGACCTGGCTGTATGTTCAGAACTGCAAGGCGACCATTCTAATACATCAAATGAGGCACACAATCCATCAGGATTTTCTGTTGAAAAACATAGTAATAACTTCGTAGTTAGCAATGATGTACTAGTTTTAGAAGTATGCAAAAGATGCACTGATGTCGTAATAGTAAAAAATCTTACCAGGGTATCTCCATAGAAGTTACCGTGGTTCAACACGTGCACTATTGGCACGTATTCACCATAATTTGGAGGAGTTCGATAATAGGTATTGTAATTCTCAAGATAAGTACAATAAGCAATCAGATGACTTTTCTCCTTATAAGTTAATTCGGATCCATCAATGTAGTGGGTTTTTTCTACCATCTTCTGCACATTCTTTGAAGATTCAAAATAAGTTGTTAATGGAAATAAGCTGTCAACTATTTTGAAATAAACAATATAAATTAGTTAATAACTATGTTTGAGAAACTCACATTGTGGTAGAATCGGAAGCGTATCAACAAGGACCCAAATGTCCATATTGTCTTGCTCGATGTCAGGATCATCAAGATCCATGGTGACAATCATACCCTCATAAAAACCATACATTTTGCAAAGTGCTTCCCAATTTTGGCAACCAAAATGGGTTACGCTCTGAGAATTGTACAGATTTACTTCAAAATCGATATCATGATGGGTCCTTAGGTGTATTTTCTTTGTTTGAAAATTTTCATGGTCTTCAAAACCCATCCTCTCCAAGACATAGCGTCTTGCATCGCATGGGATAAGCTAGTCGAATTGTAAAAGATGAAAATTAGACGTTGAAATAGTTGAACTCATGCTTAATTACGAAAAAATACTTGTCGTTGTTGCGTACCGTTTCAACATCGAAGGTCTCCTCGAGCTTAATGCTAAAGCGCCGATCTTCGTCCAGCTCAACAAACCTGTCGCACATACCTCGATCGTCGTGGCACCAGCTCCACTCCCCCGGGAGACTGTCGTCGTCCGAGTATGACATTTCCTACATTCATAATTCAAAGATTAAACTTGTACAATTAAATATATGTACTAAAAAACCTAAATTAGATCATTATTTTTCAAGAAAATCCAGGCCACTCGATATTTCCTACATATTCTAGCACAAGTCATGCCAGAATTCACGGAAAAATCCGGCATGACCTTTGCTAAAAAGGACATATCGAGCGCCTGAAATTTGCCGGAAAGGAAATTAATCAACACTCCGGCAAAACATAGGCCACTCGGAGGTGTAAACTGAACATGAACGGTCACTTGGGCAACCACATATCCTATTTGAGCAACACAAGATATACATGGATATTTGGCTGGTCTCACCTCGATGTCGGAGGGGGTCGGTGACGGGGACGACGGCGGGGATGATGGAGGGGCTCCTTGATTTCTGCAAAAGCAAAAACCGTATAAGTTATCACTAATACATCTCGAATAATTGCTTAAACTAAAAAATAACAACAAATATGACATGTTCAACTAGTTTTATTAATTCTACTAGTTCTTACTAAATATAAACCTACTATAAATAGAAAAAACTAGTTCTTTCGAAAAATAAAGTAGTTCAACTAGTTATATTAATTATCTTACTAAAAATACATTAGTTCTATTAATTCAACTAGTTCAACTAGTTTATTAATTTACTTACTAAACTAGTTCAACTACAACTAAAGTAGTTCAACTAGTTTATTTATTTACTTACTAATTATTTTAAACACTTACTAAAAACAGTAAAAATAAACTACATTATACAATAGTTAACTAGTACCATCACTACTACTAATTAACATCTACTACTGCTAAAAATCATTATCTATGAACCCTAAATTAGCATCTACTACTACTACTAAAAAACATCTAGTACTAACTAAGCAGAGAGAACGAGGGTGGGGGAGGGGTGGGGGGCTTACAGAGAGGGGAGAGACGGTGGCGGGGAGGTGCTCGGCGACGGAGAGGTAGGGGCGGCGAGGGCGGGCTCGGGATCGGGAGGCGGCGGCGGGGTTGGGGAAGGCGGCGGCGACGGTGAGGTTGAGAGCGGCGGTGAGGTCGAGAGCGGAGGGGGTGGGGGAGGCGGCGGCGACGGTCAGGTCGAGAGCGGCGGCGGACGGCGGCGGTGAGGTTGACGGCGGCCTCGGGCGGCGGCGACAGAGGAGTAGGGGAACAGTGGGGGGAAGGAGGACTTAGCGAAATTTTAAGCGGGCGGGTGGTTAAGTCGAACTAGCAGTAGCGCACTTCAGGAAACACGCTATAGCTAAAGTAGCTATAGCGCGTTTTCAGGAAAAACGCTACTGCTAAGTCTAAGCACACATCAAAAATATACGTGGGTCGTCATTGATCTTTTTGTGTAGAATCTAAATAGTCAACATATTTAAGGTGGTAAACACCTTGTTCGCTTAGCAGTATGGGACTAAACTTAATTAGGTGCAATACTTAGCAGGAGCGAGTTTTGCAGAAATACGCTGGTACTAAGTACTTTAGCAGCACCGCGTCCAGGGAAGGGCGCTACTACTATATCTAGCCTGGGGGCAAATCCGTGGCAATTATAGTAGTAGCGCTTGTTTCACCTAGAGCGCTACTGCTATCTAGTTATTAGTAGCGCAGTTCCTTTAAGCTCGCTACTGCTATTTAGCAGTAGCGCCTGTTTTTAAACCGCGCTGCTGCTAAGATTCTGTGTATAACGTTTTCCCTAGTAGTGTTTGATCCCTAGTATCCACTATGTTCTGAGATTGATGTTTCTATGACTTTGCTATGCTTAATTCTTGTCACTAGGGCCCGAGTGCCATGATTTCAGATCTGAACCTATTATGTTTTCATGAATATATGTGAGTTCTTGATCCTATCTTGCAAGTCTATAGTCATCTATTATGTGTTATGATCCGTTAACCCCGAAGTGACAATATTCGGGACCATTACTGGTGATGACCGTAGTTTGAGGAGTTCATGTATTCACTATGTGTTAATGCTTTGGTCCGGTACTCTATTAAAAAGAGGCCTTAATATCCCTTAGTTTCCAATAGGACCCCGCTGCCACGGGAGGGTAGGACAATAGATGTCATGCAAGTTCTTTTCCATAAGCACGTATGACTATATTCGGAATACATGCCTACATTACATTGATGAACTGGAGCTAATACTGTGTCACCCTATGTTATAACTGTTGCATGATCGATCGCATCCGACATAATTATCCATGTAACATCCCAAATTTTCAATTTGGAATGTTATACACTAGATCATCATTGCATATCATATTTATTGTATTTTGGTTGATCCTAGAAATTTCACGCAACTCAAGGACCCTCGGAGAGAGTTGGGGATTTCGTTATTTTCATATTTGAGTTGTCTCAAAATTTGAAAATAGGATCATTTGATTTTATTTATTTTATCTTCAAATATTTCTATTATACAAATTATGAGAGAGGGAATAAAATGACTTTCCCAAAATAAATAAATATTGGGGATTTAATAAAAAATCAAATAAGATTTTATTTGGTTTTATTTGCTATTTTATTTGAATTTAGGAAGAATGCGTTTTTCTCAAAATTGCATTTAGGCCCCAAATAAATGTTCATCCTGTGAGGCTTGATTTTAGAAGCCGGGGAAAATTTATTTTGGGATTTTTGGAGTCCGTTTAGTATTCCTTTTTTTTCCGAGCGTAATTATTAAAAAAAAGTTCGAACCGACCTTGGGCCGTAACCGGCCAGGACTCCTCCTGGCCGGGCCTTTTTATAGCGCCCCGAGGCTCCGGCCAAGCCCAGCCGCGCCCCGCCCCAACCCTAACCCTAGCCGCCACCGCCGCCGCCCCGCGCCGCGCCGCCGCCGCCGCCGCGCGTCGCCTCGCCGCCGCCGCCCGCCCGCACCGCCGCCGCCCGCGCACCGGCCCGCCGCCGCCGCCTGCCGGAGCGCCGCAGCCGCCGACATCGCCGCCCGCCGGATCCGCCGCCGGAGGTTGTCTCGCCGCCGCCGGTTTTTCTCGAAAAACCGTTCGGTTTTCCGACAGTTTTGTTCATTTTTTTTAGTTTCGGTTTTTTTATAGATCGGTTTTTCTAGTTTATTTAACTAGCGAGCATTCGTCCATCCGTTCGTTCTAACGAACGTTCGTCGTTTTTCTTTTTCTCGTATTAAATCCGCGATTTTTCAGATCGCGATTTCTGATTCGATTTTCGTTTTAGTCTAACTTTTCGCTCGTTTATCGGAATCAGGCGATTCAAGCGCCTGGAGTTTCGTCTCGAAACCCTCTTTCCGTTTAATCAACTCAAACAAGTTTTTGCCACTGTAAAAATTGCCCTAGATCCAGAATAGTAAATGAAGCCTGTTTCTTTTACCGTTTGTCTTTCGTTGATTCGTTCGATTTGATTCTTTTTGCCAACCGGAGTTCTTAAGTTGAACTTTCTGGTTAGATCTCTTATTTGAGTTTTACCTGTGCATTAGTTGAGTACTTATTGTATGCTTGTTTGTTTGCGATAGAGTACCTGGAGTGCGAGGCTTGCTACTTCGAATCGCTAGGTTTCCCGGATCATCAGCAAGGCAAGTAACACTTTGATCATGCTTTCCCTCTACCCAGTTTTACTGCATTAGATCAATCCTCACACATTGCATGATTAGGATCTAATTAAATTGTGGGTTTGGGAAGTAGTTGAGGTAGTACCTATTACCTGTTATTATCAAACCTTTGGGAGTTACTTCTACGTTTGCTTATTATGCCATGCTATGCTAGTAGACGTGGATTGGGTGAGTGTATCCATGACAGATGTGAGATTGTTAATTTAATGGTTTATTTAAGGTGGCAACCTAAACACACATCTGGGTGGATTGAGGCACCTGGGTATTCCAGCGATTTCCTGTTTTTCTTTTGGATCGCCACCCAGGCTCAAAGGGATCATGAGATTAGTCATGCTAGAAACTTCCGTGTGCAGCCACAAGCTATTATGGGCTCTAGCATAGTTGATTAAGTTGTGCGAACTCTTACAGTGGTAGACTAGCAGATGTAGGGGAAAGTAGGTGTAACGGTCTACCCGATCGTAAGGTGCTAGCGCTTCTGAAAGACTATGTCTCGGTCATCCGTCTTCTCAAACACCATGTAGTGCGAGAAACCAAACGGAGGCGATCGAGTCTTGTGGGGAAAAGTGCGCAAACCTCTGCAGAGTGTATAAACTAATCATGATTAGCCGTGTCCCCGGTTATGGACATCTTGAGTATCTAGTACTTGGATTATCATGTGAATCTCAACATGTTACTCTAAAATTTAATTTGTTGGGTTTTGTTTAATGATGATGCTTAATTGGGATTGAGAATGCTGTCAACCATTCTCAATGTTTAACAACTACCATGATAGTTAAATAAAATTTATTCCTTTGCAGTAGGGAAAAATTGGCTTTACGCAAAACTGTAACCATAGAGCTTTCCACCAGCCAAATATGCATATAGATTAGCCTATTTCATTCGATTACTCTCTATGTGTTATTTTGCCAGCATATTCCATGTGCTGACCCGTTTCGGGCTGCAACATTAATGTTGCAGACTTTTCAGACGACGATTAAGGTGTTTTAGGTCGTGGTTCTATACTCAGTGATGCCGTTGGAGTTGATGGACTCACTTATCTTCCAAGCCTTCCGCTGTTATCGTTATTAGATGTCCTTAAGCCATATTTATTGTAATAAGTTCTCTTTGGAGACACTCGATGTAATAAGTGTGTGATTGCTACTCTGTTATAAATCCTTCAAGTACTGTGTGGTGTCAGCATTACTGATCCAGGGATGACACCTGAGCACAGAGATTAGACCGTTTGAGGTCTGGTCGCTACAAGATGGTATCAGAGCACACGCTGACTGTAGGACACAACCACTAAGCTAAACACCTAGATCACTACTCACTCTCTTCTCTTTCTGACTTCTCATCTTTTCTACTCTTTTAGGATGGCGGATGCAAGGAACAAGCTCACGCAACCGGATGAAGATACACCCTTTGGACGTCACTTGAAGGAAGTCACTAGATACCTGAACATAGGAGTACCAAGCTTCACTGGAACCTACAACGCCACTTTACCTGAAGAAGAGCGCTGGATGATTCAAGTTCAAGTTCCAGGAAGGACGTTCATGCCAGTCACTGAGCCCATAGAGTTTTCCTTTGATGCACCAACCTGGAGTCTAGGAAAGAGCATGGCAGCTCACATCGCCATGGGACGCATTGGAGAAGTTTACCGCAATGATCTTAAGGATACAATCTACCAGATTTGTGGGCGTCGAGATGAGCACTGGGAGATGATCAGCACCAGAAAGGATAGACCAGTCTCAGCTTTTATCCAGGAGTGAAACCAGCACATTCGACGTCAGGAGAACCAGATGTGCGCCGACATGATAGATCTGAAGAAGGCGAGGACAAGAATCAAGGAACTGGAGGAAGAACTCAAGGCTACACGTGAAGATTATGAACAGGAAATCGAAGTATTAGTGGAGAAGAATGACGATCTGATCAAGAAGATCGGAATATTTATGGGAGGCCCTACACCAGTAGAAGAAGACGAAGAACCCAAGGAGATTCGCCCGGAAGAATACATCATCATCGACGACACCGACTCGGATCCAGACGATAGCGATGATGACTATGTTGATGAAGCTGGAGCAGATATAATGGAGTCTGCAACCGAAGAATACTTCTAGCAGACCACCACATCAGTAGTAGTAGTCCACCATGTAAATATAGTAGTCCGATCACTTTTGCAATAGTTAGATCGATTGTATGCCGTTGTTTGATTGATTGAACGAAGTGAATTGTTTGCTTTTGCCTCATGTGCATATGGGTAGTGTTTTCTCTTTAGACCCCCTCTATTCTTAAATCTCATCTTTTCTAAACCCTCAGATGCCTCCGAGACGTGACCCCGGATTTACCTTTCCACCGGAGCTCACCCAGTTGATCCAGCAGCAAAACACATTGATGCAGTTGCTAGTCCAGAATCAGAATCAGGGGAACAAAAACAACAACCCACCACCACCACCACCCGTTGATCACTTAGCCCGTTTTCTTAGGCTGAATCCGCCGGTGTTTTCCAGTAGCACCAAGCCGATAGTAGCAGATGATTGGCTCCGCAAGACAGCTAGAGAGTTGACCACAACAGGATGCACGGATGCGGAAAAGGTGAAGTTTGCCACACACCAGCTTGAAGGACCCGCAACATCATGGTGGGAGAATTTCACAGCCACTTTCCCTGTTGACACTGTCACGTGGGACCAGTTTCAGCAGGCTTTTCGAACTGCCCATGTTTCAGCAGGAGCTATGGCCATGAAGAAGCGAGAGTTTCGCAACTTGCGCCAAGGAGGACGGACAGTTGGCCAGTATGTGGAGGACCTTAGTAAATTAGCATGTTATGCCCCAGATGACGTTGCTACGGATGCAGCTAAGCAGGAGAAGTTTCTGGAAGGACTGAATGATGAGTTGAGCATGCAGTTGATGGTAGCCACCTTCAACAACTACCAGGAGTTGGTAGATCGTGTTCTCATGATTGAAGGGAAGCAGCAGCAGATTGAAAATCACAAGAGGGAGTATGGACAAGGGAAGCACACTTCAGGATCTCAGCAGAAGCCACGTTTTACCCCTAGACTGGGAGGACATTTTCAGCATATCCATGGAGGAGGTAGCTCGCACAATCACAATGGCACCAAGAATGGTAATGGGAATGGAGGAAGCAACGGCCAGAACCACACCAACCCATCGACCCCAGCCAAGAGAGACCTGAGCCAAGTCACTTGTTTTAAGTGCTAGAAGACAGGACAATATGCCAATGAATGTCCTGAATCACAGAATGGTAATGGAAATGGAAGCTCTGGGAAGAAGCCGAACCCTTTCAACAGGGGACAGGTGAACCACGTTAACGTGGAGGAGGTTGAAGAGCAGTCGAATGCAGTAATCGGTAAGTTTTTGGTTAAGTCATTTACTGCACTCGTTCTTTTTGATACTGGTGCATCGCATTCATACATATCAAGGGGATTTGTGGATAAGTATAACCTGCCAACCAAAGTTCTTAGAACACCTATGTTAGTAAGCTCACCAGGAGCGGAATATATGGCTAGTCAAGGATGTTTTCAAGTGCCACTAAGTATAGGTAGGCATGTGTTTCCCTCGGATTTGATAATATTGGAATCACAAGGTTTGGATGTAATTCTGGGAATGGATTGGTTGTCGATGTATGGAGGAAACATCGATTGCCCTGGTAAAACGATCTTGCTTACCACCCCAAAAGGGAGAAGGATCAAGTATGTATCCCGGCATGTGCCGAAGAGGATTCAAGTAAATTGTTTAACAGGAGTTGTGCAGGCGGAAGTACCAGTAGTGAAGGATTTCCCTGAAGTATTTCCAGAAGAGTTGCCAGGCATGCCACCGAATAGAGATATTGAGTTTTTGATTGAGCTTTTGCCAGGCACAGGGCCAATATCAAAGAGACCATATAGGATGCCCGCAAAGGATTTGGTGGAGATTAAGAAGCAAATTAAGGAGTTACTGGATAAAGGATATATTCGCCCAAGTTCATCACCTTGGGGATCGCCAGTACTTC
The DNA here is from genome assembly GCF_003073215.2 of Triticum urartu. Taxonomy (NCBI): domain Eukaryota; kingdom Viridiplantae; phylum Streptophyta; class Magnoliopsida; order Poales; family Poaceae; genus Triticum; species Triticum urartu. The sequence goes on along the minus strand of NC_053022.1, from coordinate 483,715,590 downwards.
TAGTGGAGAAGAAGGATGGATCATTAAGGATGGTTGTTGATTATCGAGGATTGAATGAAGTAACCATCAAGAACAAGTACCCACTACCGATGATCAATGATCTGTTTGATCAATTGCAAGGAGCTAAGGTATTTTCCAAGGTTGATCTGCGATCAGGATACCACCAGTTGAAGATTCGAGAACAGGATATACCTAAGACGACTTTTACCACCAGGTATGGGTTGTACGAGTATACCATTATGTCATTTGGTCTGACTAACGCACGTGCATATTTTATGAACATGATGAACAAGGTGTTTATGGAGTTCTTGGATAAGTTCGTCGTAGTGTTCATTGATGATATCCTGGTTTACTCGAAGAATGAAGAGGTGCATAAGGAGCATTTGCGTTTGGTTCTTGGAAAGCTCAGAGAACATCAATTATATGCCAAGTTTAGCAAATGTGAGTTTTGGTTGAAAGAAGTTGGATTTCTCGGACACATTATATCCGGAGAAGGTATAGCAGTAGATCCCACTAAAGGTGACCAAGTGGGAAGCGCCAACAACAGTTGGAGAGATCCGGAGTTTGCTTGGACTCGCAGGATACTACCGGAGGTTTATTGAGAATTTCTCAAAGATTGCGAAGCCTATGATGGAATTGTTAAAGAAGGATACCAAGTTCATATGGACTGAGGAATGCGAGGCTAGTTTCCAGGAGTTGAAGAAACGTTTGGTTACCTCATCAGTGTTGATTTTACCGGATCAGACCAAGGATTATGAGGTGTATTGTGACACTTCACATCGAGGACTTGGAGCAGTTCTTATGCAGGAAGGAAGAGTTGTTTCATATGCCTCACGACAGCTTAAGCCCCATGAGTTGAATTATGCTACGCATGATTTGGAGTTAGCAGCCGTAGTGCATGCATTGAAGACTTGGAGACATTTTCTGATTGGAAACCATTGCGAGGTGTACACGGATCACAAGAGTTTGAAGTATATTTTCACACAGAAGGAGTTGAACCTCAGACAAAGGAGATGGTTGGAGCTCACCAAGGATTATGACATGAGATTGCATTATCACCCCAGAAAGGCTAACGTAGTAGCTGACACGTTGAGCCGTAAGAGTCATGTCAACACCCTAAAGACGGGATATTTACCAAGGGAGTTAGCCGAGAACCTTCGTGAGCTATGTTTGGAGATAGTCCCGAGAGGCTATGTAGCAGCATTGGAGATTCAGTCTACTTTGATGGATAAGATCAGAGAGGCCCAAAAGACTGACAAGGAGATTGCCTCTATTAAGGAGAAAATGAGTAAAGGAAAAGCTAAGGGATTTCGTGAGGATGAGCACGATACCCTATGGTTTGAAGACCGTGTCTATGTACCAAATGATTCGGAGATTAGGAAGTTAATTTTACAAGAGGCCCATGATTCACTGTACTCGATTCACCCAGGAAATACCAAGATGTATTTGGATTTGAAGGATATTTTCTGGTGGACCGGAATGAAGAAGGATATCGCGGAATATGTAGCAGTTTGTGATGTATGTCAGAGAGTAAAGGCAGAGCATCAGAAGCCAGACGGATTGCTACAGCCATTGCCGATACCCGAATGGAAGTGGGATAAGCTAGGCATTGATTTTATTACAGGATTGCCCAGAACACGTTCAGGCTATGACTCGATATGGGTTGTAGTCGATCGTTTGACAAAGGTAGCTCATTTCATTCCAGTGAAGACTACCCATACTAGTGCAAAGTTGGCAAAGATATACATGACTAGAATCGTTTGTCTGCATGGAGTTCCAAGGAGCATAGTATCAGATAGAGGAACCCAATTTACCTCAAAATTCTGGAATCAGTTGCATGAAACTTTGGGTACCAGACTAGAGTTTAGCACAACTTTCCACCCACAGACAGATGGACAGACTGAGAGAGTCAATCAGATTTTGGAGGATATGCTAAGAGCTTGTGCGCTAGATTACGGATCTAGCTGGGACGAGAATTTGCCGTATGCAGAGTTCTCTTACAACAATAGCTATCAAACCAGTTTGAAGATGGCCCCTTTTGAAGCCTTGTATGGAAGAAGGTCCAGGACCCCATTGTCTTGGGATGAAGTTGGAGATCGCCAGTTGTTTGGACCGGATCTGATAAAGGAGTCTGAACAGAAAGTGAAATTGATTCGCGATAGGCTCAAGGTAGCTCAATCCAGGCAGAAGAGTTATGCAGATTCTAAATGCAAGGAGACAGTTTACGAAGTCGGAGACCAAGTTTATCTTCGAGTATCACCACTTCGAGGAGTTAAGCGCTTTGGAGTTAAGGGAAAGTTAGCGCCACGTTTTGTAGGCCCATACAAAGTTTTGGAGCGTATGGGAGAAGTTGCCTATAAGTTGGAATTGCCCGAAGGATTGTCAGGAGTTCACGACGTGTTCCACGTATCCCAGTTGAAGAAGTGGCACGCAGAGATGGCTGACATATCGCTGAGAGATATGGTACCACTGGAAGCGATTCAGTTGGATAGTGATTTGACCTATGATGAGAAACAAGTTTAGATTTTAGAGTATGCTAGTCGAGTCACCCGCAGTAAGGTTATCAAGTTTTGCAAGGTGCAGTGGAGCCACCACATGGAGGATGAAGCCACCTGGGAACGAGAGGAAGATTTGCTAAAGGACCACCCTCACCTATTTTCTAACCAACCCGAATCTCGAGGGCGAGATTCATGTTAAGGGGGGTAGGTTTGTAACATCCCAAATTTTCAATTTGGAATGTTATACACTAGATCATCATTGCATATCATATTTATTGCATTTTGGTTGATCCTAGAAATTTCACGCAACTCAAGGACCCTCAGAGAGAGTTGGGGATTTCGTTATTTTCATATTTGAGTTGTCTCAAATTTTGAAAATAGGATCATTTGATTTGATTTATTTTATCTTCAAATATTTCTATTATAAAAATTATGAGAGAGGAATAAAATGACTTTCACAAAATAAAGAAATATTGGGGATTTAATAAAAAATCAAATAAGATTTTATTTGGTTTTATTTGCTACTTTATTTGAATTTAGGAAAAAATGCGTTTTTTTCAAAATTGCATTTAGGCCCCAAATAAATGTTCATCCCGTGCGGCTGGATTTTAGAAGCCGGGGAAAATTTATTTCGGGATTTTTGGAGTCCGTTCAGTATTCCTTTTGTTTTTTTTTCCGAGCGTAATTATTAAAAAAAAGTCCGAACCGACCTTGGGCCGTAACCGGCCAGGACTCCTCCTGGCCGGGCCTTTTTATAGCGCCCCGAGGCCCTGGCCAAGCCCAGCCGCGTCCCGCCCCAACCCTAACCCTAGCCGCCGCCGCCGCCGCGCCGCCGCCACCTTGCGCCGCCCCGCGACGCGCCACCGCCGCCGACATCGCCGCCCGCTGGATCCGCCGCCGGAGGTTGTCTCGCCGCCGCCTGTTTTTCTCGAAAAACCGTTCGGTTTTCCGACGGTTTTGTTCGTTTTTTAGTTTCGGTTTTTTTATAGATCGGGTTTTCCGGTTTATTTAATTAGCGAGCGTTCGTTCGTTCTAACGAACGTTCGTCGTTTTTCTTTTTCTCGTATTAAATCCGCGATTTTTCAGATCGCGATTTCTGATTCGATTTTCGTTTTAGTCTAACTTTTCGCTCGTTTATCGGAATCAGGCGATTCAAGCGCCTGGAGTTTCGTCTCGAAACCCTCTTTCCGTTTAATCAACTCAAACAAGTTTTTGCCACTGTAAAAATTGCCCTAGATCCAGAATAGTAAATGAAGCCGTTTCTTTTACCGTTTGTCTTTCGTTGATTCGTTCGATTTGATTCTTTTTGCCAACCGGAGTTCTTAAGTTGAACTTTCTGGTTAGATCTCTTATTTGAGTTTTACCTGTGTATTAGTTGAGTACTTATTGTATGCTTGTTTGTTTGCGATAGAGTACCCGGAGTGCGCCTCTTGCTACTTCAAATCGCTAGGTTTCCCAGATCATCAGCAAGGCAAGTAACACTTTGATCATGCATTCCCTCTACCCAGTTTTATTGCATTAGATCAATCCTCACACATTGCATGATTAGGATCTAATTAAATTGTGGGTTTGGGAAGTAGTTGAGGTAGTACATATTACCTGTTTTATTATCAAACCTTTGGGAGTTACATCTACGTTTGCTTATTATGCCATGCTATGCTAGTAGACGTGGATTGGGTGAGTGTATCCATGACAGATGTGAGATTCTTAATTTAATGGTTTATTTAAGGTGGCAACCTAAACACACATCTGGGTGGATTGAGGCACCTGGGTATTCCAGCAATTGCCTGTTTTTCTTTTGGACCGCCACCTAGGCTCAAAGGGATCATGAGATTACTCATGCTAGAAACTTCCGTGTGCAGCCACAAGCTATTATGGGCTCTAGCATAGTTGATTAAGTTGTGCGGACTCTTACAGTGGTAGACTAGCAGATGTAGGGGAAAGTAGGTGTAATGGTCTACCCGATCGTAAGGTGCTAGCGCTTCTGAAAGACTATGTCTCGGTCATCCGTCTTCTCAAACACCATGTAGTGCGAGAAACCAAACGGAGGCGATCGAGTCTTGTGGGGAAAAGTGCGCAAACCTCTGCAGAGTGTATAAACTAATCATGATTAGCCGTGTCCCCGGTTATGGACATCTTGAGTATCTAGTACTTGGATTATCATGTGAATCTCAACATGTTACTCTAAAATTTAATTTGTTGGGTTTTGTTTAATGATGATGCTTAATTGGGATTGAGAATGCTGTCAACCATTCTCAATGTTTAACAACTACCATGATAGTTAAATAAAATTTATTCCTTTGCAGTATGGAAAAATTGGCTTTACGCCAAAACTGTAACCATAGAGCTTTCCACCAGCCAAATATGCATATAGATTAGCCTATTTCACTCCATTACTCTCTATGTGTTATTTTGCCAGCATATTCCATGTGCTGACCCGTTTCGGGCTGCAACGTTCATGTTGCAGACTTTTCAGACGACGATTAAGGTGTTTTAGGTCGTGGTTCTATACTCAGTGATGCCGTTGGAGTTGATGGACTCACTTATCTTCCAAGCCTTCCGCTGTTATCGTTATTAGATGGCCTTAACCCATATTTATTGTAATAAGTTCTCTTTGGAGACACTCGATGTAATAAGTGTGTGATTGCTACTCTGTTATAAAGCCTTCAAGTACTGTGTGGTGTCAGCATTACTGATCCAGGGATGACACCTGAGCACAGAGATTAGACCGTTTGAGGTCTGGTCGCTACAATCCATCATTGATCCAATGCCTACGAGCTTTTCATATATTGTTCTTTGCTTATTTACTTTTCCGTTGTTGCTATTACAATCACTATAAAACCAAAAATATTACTTTTGCTACCGTTACCACTACTATCATATTACTTTGCTACTAAATACCCTGCTGCAGATATTAAGTTTCCAGGTGTGGTTGATTGACAACTCCACTGTTAATACTTGAGAATATTCTTTGGCTCCCCTTGTGTCGAATCAATAAATTTGGGTTGAATACTCTACCCTCGAAAACTGTTGCGATCCCCTATACTTGTGGGTTATCATGACTATTTTCTGGTGCCATTGCTGGGGATCATAGCTCTATTCTTTGAGTCACTTGGGATTTATATCTGCTTATCACTATGAAGAACTTGAAAAATCAAAGAACCAAGATTTTTCCCTCAACTACGAGGGGAGGTAAGGAATTATCATCTAGCTTTGCACTTGATTCACCTTCTGTTTTGAGTAAACTTGCGACACTTACTCCTGCTATTCATTCTGATATATCGCATGTTATTGATGATTCCACTTCTGCTTTGCATGATACTTATGATGAAACTACTTCTATGCTTGATAATACTGTGCCAGTGATAACCCACAAGTATAGGGGGTCGCAACAGTTTTCGAGGGTAGAGTATTCAACCCAAATTTATTGATTCGACACAAGGGGAGCCAAAGAATATTCTCAAGTATTAGCAGCTGAGTTGTCAATTCAACCACACCTGGATAACTTAATATCTGCATCAAAGTATTTAGTAGCAAAGTAATATGATAGTAGTGGTAACGGTGGTAAAAGGTAACGGTAGCAAAAGTAATATTTTTGGTGTTTATAGTGATGATAACAATATCAACGAAAAAGTAAATAAGCGAAGGACAATATATGGAAAGCTCGTAGGCAATGGATCGGTGATAGAGAATTATGTCGGATGCGGTTCATCATGTAACAGTCATAACCTAGGGTGACACAAAACTAGCTCCAGTTCATCAATGTAATGTAGGCATGTATTCCGAATATAGTCATACGTGCTTATGGAAAAGAACTTGCATGACATCTTTTGTCCTACCCTCCCGTGGCAGCGGGGTCCTAGGAAACTAAGGGATATTAAGGCCTCCTTTTAATAGAGTACCGGACCAAAGCATTAACACATAGTGAATACATGAACTCCTCAAACTACGGTCATCACCGGGAGTGGTCCCGATTATGTCACTTCGGGGTTGCCGGATCATAACACATAGTAGGTGATTATAGACTTGCAAGATAGGATCAAGAACTCTCATATATTGATGAAAACATAATAGGTTCAGATCTGAAATCATGGCACCCGGGCCCTAGTGACAAGCATTAAGCATAGGAAAGTCATAGCAACATCAATCTCAGAACATAGTGGATACTAGGGATCAAACCCTAACAAAACTAACTCGATTACATGATAAATCTCATCCAACCCATCACCGTCCAGCAAAACTACGATGGAATTACTCACGCACGGCGGTGAGCATCATGAAATTGGTGATGGAGGATGGCCGATGATGACGATGGCGACGGATTCCCCTCTCCGGAGCCCCGAACGGACTCCAGATCAGCCCTCCCGAGAGAGTTTAGGGCTTGGCGGCGGCTCCGTATCATAAAACGCGATGAATCCTTCTCCCTAGTTTTTTTCTCCCCTAAAGTGAACATATGGAGTCAAGGTTGAGCTTGGTGGAGCGTCAGGGGGCCCACGAGGCACGGGGGCGCGCCGGGGGGGGGGGGGGGGGTAGGGCGCGCCCCCACCCTCGTGGACAGGTGGAGGCCCCCCTGACGTGGATCTTCCTTCCAATATTTTTTATATATTCCAAAATAATTCTCCGTTGATTTTCATGTCATTCCGAGAACTTTTATTTCTGCACAAAAATAACACCATGGTAATTCTGCTGAAAACAGCGTCAGTACGGGTTAGTTCCATTCAAATCATGCAAGTTAGAGTCCAAAACAAGGGCAAAAGTGTTTGGAAAAGTAGATACGATGGAGACATATCAACTCCCCAAAGCTTAAACCTTTCCTTGTCCTCAAGCAATTTAGTTGATAAACTGAAAGTGATAAAGAAAAACTTTTACAAACTCTGTTTGCATCTTGTTGTTGTAAATATGTAAAGCCAGCATTCAAGTTTTCAGCAAAGATTATGAACTAACCATATTCACAATAACATTTAGGTCTCATGCTTACTCATATCAATAACATAATCAAGTAGCAAGCAATAATAATAAATCTCGGATGACAACACTTTCTCAAAACAATCATGATATGATATAACAGGATGGTATCTCGCTAGCCCTTTCTGAGACCGCAAAACATAAATGCAGAGCACCTTTAAAGATCAAGGACTGACTAAACATTGCAATTCATGGTAAAAGAGATATAGTCAAGTCATACTCAATGTAAACTAACAGTAATGGATGCAAACGACAGCGGTGCTCTCCAACCGGTGCTTTTTAATAAGAGGATGATGACTCAGCATAAAAGTAAATAGATAGGCCCTTCGCAGAGGGAAGCATGGATTTTTAGAGGTGCCAGAGCTCGGTTTTGAAATAGATGTGAATAATATTTTGAGCGGTATACTTTCATTGTCAACATAACAACCGAGAGATGGCGATATCTTCCATGCTACACACATTATAGGCGGTTCCCAAACAGAATGGTAAAGTTTATACTCCCCCTCCACCAACAAACATCAATACATGGCTTGCTCGAAACAACGAGTGCCTCCAACTAACAACAGTCCTAGGGGAGTTTTGTTTGCAATTATTTTGATTTGTTTTGCATAAATCATGGGACTGGGCATCCCGGTGACCAGCCATTTTCTCGTGAGTGAGGAGCGGAGTCCACTCCTCTTGAGAATAACCCGCCTAACATGGAAGATACGGACAACCCTAGTTGATAGATGAGCTATTAGAGCATACAAAACAGAATGTTTATTTGAAGGTTTAGAGTTTGGCACATACAAATTTACTTGGAACGGCAGGTAGATACCGTATATAGGTAGGTATGGTGGACTCATATGGAACAACTTTGGGGTTTATGGAATTGGATGCACAAGAAGTATTCCCGCTTAGTACAGGTGAAGGCTAGCAAAAGACTCGGAAGCGACCAGCTAGAGAGTGACAACAGTCATGAACATGCATTAAAATTAATCAACACCGAATGCAAGCATGAGTAGGATATAATGCACCATGAACATAAATATCGTAGAGGCTATGTTGATTTTGTTTCAATTACATGAGTGAACATGTGCCAAGTCAAGCCACTCGAATTGTTCAAAAGAGGATACCACCCTATCATACCACATCACAACCATTTTAATAGCATGTTGGCATGCAAGGTAAACCATTATAAGCTCCTAGCTAATTAAGCATGGCATAAGCAACTGTAATCTCTAATTGTCATTGCAAACATGTTTATTCATAATAGGCTAAACCAGGAACGATGAACTAATCATATTTACAAAAACAAGAGAGGGCGAGTTCATACCAGGTTTTCTCATCTCAATAAGTTCATCATATAATCATCATTGTTGCCTTTCGCTTGCACGACCGAATAGTGTGGACAATAATAATAGTGCACGTGCATTGGACTAAGTTGGAATCTGCAAGCATTCAATTCAAGAGAAAAGACAAGGTAATATGGGCTCTTTGTTAGATCAACAATAATGCATATGAGAGCCACTCAACATTTTAATTATGGTCTTCTCCTCTCGACCCCCAAAGAACAAGAAAAGAAATAAAACTATTTACAGGGAAAGCTCCCAACAAGCAAAAGAAGAACGAGAAATATTTTTGGGTTTTCTTTTTAATTACTACTACAAGCATGGAAAGTAAACTAATTAAAAGCTACAACTAATTTTTTTTTGTTTTTCTTAAGGTTTATTAAACACACAAGAAGAAAGCATAAAAAAGGAAAATAAACTAGCATGGATGATACAATGAAAAAGTATGAGCACTGACACCTAGCATGAGTGTGACCATGAATGTAATGTCGGTGAGAGATACGTACTCCCCCAAGCTTAGGATTTTGGCCTAAGTTGGTCTATGGCCACGGCTGGCCCGGCGGATATCCAAAGTAATAGTTGGGGTCGTACTGTAAAGAAGCCTCGGATTGCCACTGGTTGGCAATCACCTCCGGATCCCACTTGTAATCAGACTGTCGTGGAGGATCAAATTGTGGTTCCGGCTCTGGCTCTGTAGCTGATGTAGGGTTCCGGTAGGCATGAATGGCCACCAACGGAACAAGGTACTTGCCTACAGATAAATTAAACAAGGAAGGAGCAGGCAAGGTAATAGTGTTAGGATGATTTTTACCAAATATTAATTTGTACTTAAGTGCCTTTTCCCCATTCTTAACAATAAAATCATGTGCTACCATACTCTTATAATCTAAATAAACAGGAGGCAGAAACTTCTCTTCCTTCTCATAATGCCTAATAGTTATGTTAAAGTGTACAGCGAGGCGCGAGGCGAAGATGCCTCCAAGGACGGGGCCCTTAGTACGGTTAATATTTAACCGCTTTGCAACAATAGCGCCCATACTGAATGTGTCATCACGAAATAAGGCATGGCACAAAATAACAATATCAGGGGCACTCAGGTTTCCACAGTTTCCGCGCCCAATTAAGCATCTACTAGCAAATATAGCAAAGTAACATAGAACAAGAAAGTGTATGCTAGTAATTCGTGCGTCGGAAACCTTCCTCGTTTCCACTACAGTAATGGTATCAATAAACCCATCCATATCATCACGATGTGGTTCCTCTATGCTGCCCTTGAAAGGGATCAAACAAACCCGACAAAAATCACGAAGTGACATCTCCTTATGCTCATCACAAATAAATAAAATTCCACCGTAGGTGGTGAGCTCCTAGCATGGAAATGAAAGTTTTGCACAAAGATATTGGTGAGTAAGAGATACTGTTCGTGTTGGTCCTGGAGGAAGGCAGTGAGGCCTGCATTCTCAGCCAGTTCATAGAAATCATCATAAATCCCGGCTGCTCTCAAGAAATGATCACAAGGCCATTCACATGGCCGAACACCCGCGGTGCGAGGAAGATTATATTTGGGCCTCTTATCCTCCTCACTTTGCTTATACTTCGAGCTTCGGCTCGATGAGCCCCTCAAAAATCTCTTCATATTTTTCTGGAAATTTCTGAAATTTTTAGTAACTTCAAAATAAAAGTGAACCAAAGTCAACAAAATTGATAGTAACTACTCCTACAAGTGCCTAGAGGCAATATCTTGCATCAAAACTACTTTTGACCATATAAATTTGACATGCAAGCTCAAGAACAGGGTCATCTAAGCAGCAAAAATATTCAATGAATAAAGCACTAGAACAAAAACTAATTGGACCATTGGAGGAGTCACATAGCAAGGAAAAATCCCCCAAAGCAGTTTTTTGAAAGGAACTTTGAGCAAGGAGATCAAAAATGGCAGCAAAATGAGCTTGGACTCGGGTTTGAGATGGTTAGTGATGTTTGTGGGAGGAAGAAGGAGTGTGTGGTAGATGGAATAAGTAGAGGGGAGCCACCGTGGGCCCACGAGGCAGGGGGTAGAGCACGCCCTCCACCCTCATGGCCAGGTGCTTGCTCCCCCTACTATGTTCTTAGTGCCAGATATTATCAAATATTCTAGAAAAAAAATCATATTTAAGTTTCAGGGCATTTGGAGAACTTTTATTTTCGGGGTATTTTTTATTGCACGGATAATTCAGAAAACAGACAGAAAATACTATTTTTGCTTTATTTAATATAAATAACAGAAAGTAAAAAGATGGTACAAAGAGTTGTGTTTTCTAAATTCATCCATCTCATGCTCATCAAAAGGAATCCACTAACAAGGTTGATCAGGTCTTGTTAACAAACTCATTCTAAATAACATGGAACCAGAGAATTTTTGAATAACAGTAGGTTACCTCAACGGGGATATGCACATTCCCAACAATAAGAATATCATATTTCTTCTTGACAGTAGGAATAGGAAATTCAAAACCTCCAAAAATAATCGATGGAATTTTTCCAATAGAGTTTATACTATGAACTTGAGGTTGCTTCCTCGGAAAGTGTACCGTATGCTCATTGCCATTAACATGAAAAGTGACATTGCCTTTGGTGCAATCAATAACAGCCCCTACAGTATTCAAAAAGGGTCTTTGAGGAATAATAGACATACTATCGTCCTCGGGAATATCAAGGATAACAAAGTCCGTTAAAATAGTAACGTTTGCAACCACAACATGCACATCCTCACAAATACTGATAGGTATAGCAGTTGATTTATCAGCCATTTGCAAAGATATTTTAGTAGGTGTAAACTTATTCAAATCAAGTCTACTATATAAAGAGAGAGTCATAACACTAACACTGGCTCCAAGATCACATAAAGCAGTTTTAACATAGTTTCTTTTAATGGAGCATGGTATAGTTGGTACTCCTGGATCTCCAAGTTTCTTCGGAATTCCGCCCTTAAAAGTATAATTAGCAAGCATGGTGGAAATTTCAGCTTCCGGTATCTTTCTTTTATTTGTAACAACTTCTTTCATATACTTAGCATAAGGATTCATTTTGAGCATATCAGTCAAACACATATGCAAGAAGATACGTCTAATCATTTCAGCAAAGCGCTCAAAATCATCATCATCCTTTTTCTTGGATGGTTTAGGAGGAAAAGGCATGGGTTTCTGAACCCATGGTTCTCTTTCTTTACCGTGCTTCCTAGCAACAAAGTCTCTCTTGTCATAACGTTGATTCTTTGATTGTGGGTTATCAAGATCAACAACAGGTTCAATCTCTACTTCATTGTCATTACTAGGTTGAGCATCAACATGAACATCATTATTAACATTATCACCAGGTTCATGCTCATTACCAGATTGTGTTTCAGCATTAGAAATAGAAATATCATTAGGATTCTCAGGTGTGTCAACAACAGGTTCACTAGAAGCATGCAAAGTCCTATCATTTTCCTTTTTCTTCCTTTTAGAAGGACTAGGTGCATCAATATTATTTCTCTGAGAATCTTGCTCAATTATCTTAGGATGGCCCTCAGGATACAAAGGTTCCTGAGTCATTTTACCACCTCTAGTCATAACTCTAACAACATTATCATTTTTCTTACTATTCAATTCATTGAGCAAATCATTCTGAGCTTTGAGTACTTGTTCTACTTGAGTGGTAACCATAGAAGCATGTTTACTAATAAGTTTTAGTTCACCTTTAACATTAGCCATATAATCACTCAAGTGTTCAATCATATAAGCATTGCGTTTTAATTCTCTACCAAAATAAGCATTGAAGTCTTCTTGCTTAACCATAAAGTTATCAAACTCATCCAAACATTGGCTAGCAAACTTAGTAGGAGGGATTTCAGCTTTATCATATCTATAGAGAGAATTTACCTTTACTACCTGTGTCGGGTTATCAAGACCATGTACTTCTTCAACAGGCGGTAAATTAAGACCATGTATTTCTTCAATAGGAGGTAGATTCTTAACATCTTTAGCTTTAATACCTTTTTCTTTCATAGATTTCTTTGCCTCTTGCATATCTTCAGGATTGAGAAATAGAATACCCCTTTTCTTCGGAGTTGGCTTAGGAGTTGGTTCAGGAATTGGATTAGGAAGTGTCCAATTATTTTCATTGGTCAACACATTATTCAATAGAATTTCAGCTTCATCTGGTGTTCTTTCCCTGAAAACACAACCAGCACAACTATCCAGGTGGTCTCTGGAAGCATCGGTTAGTCCATTATAGAAGATATCAAGTATTTCATTTTTCTTAAGAGGATGTTCAAGCAAAGCATTAACTAATTGGAGAATCCTCCCAAGGTTGTGGGAGACTCTCTTCTTCAATTTGCACAAAATTATATATTTCCGTTAAAGCATCTTGTTTCTTATGAGCGGGGAAATATTTAGCAAAGAAGTAATAAATCATATCCTGGGGACTACACACACAACCAGGATCAAGAGAATTAAACCATATCTTAGCATCACCCTTTAATGAGAATGGAAATAATTTAAGGATATAATAATAGCGAGTTTTCTCATCATTAGTGAACAGCGTGGCTATATCATTTAGTTTAGTAAGATGTGCCACAACAGTTTCAGATTCATAGCCATAGAAAGGATCAGATTCAACTAAAGTAATGATCTTAGGATCAATAGAGAAATCATAATCCTTATCAGTAACAAAGATAGGTGAAGTAGCATAAGCAGGATCATATTTCATTCTAGCATTCAAAGTTTTTTGTTTCAGCTTAGCTAATAATTTCTTAAGATCATTCCTATCATTGCAAGCAAGAAAGTCTCTAGCAGTTTCTTCATCCATAACATAACCTTCCGGAACAACATGCAATTCATATCTAGGGGGAGAATCTTCATCATCACTTTCATCAATATTATCAGTTTCAATAATTTCATTTTCTCTAGCCCTAGCAAGTTGTTCATCAAGAAATTCACCAAGTGGCACCGTAGTATCAAGCATAGAAGTAGTTTCATCATAAGTATCATGCATAGCAGAAGTGGCATCATCAATAACATGCGACATATCAAAATTAATAGCAGAATCAGGTTTAGGTGTCGCAAGCTTACTCAAAACAGAAGGTGAATCAAGTGCAGAGCTAGATGGCAGTTCCTTACCTCCCCTCGTAGTTGAGGGATAAATATTGGTTCTTGGATCTTTCAAGTTCTTCATATTGATAAGCAGATATAAATCCCAAATGACTCAAATAATAGAGCTATGCTCCCCGGCAACGGTGCCAGAAAATAGTCTTGATAACCCACAAGTATAGGGGATCGCAACAGTTTTCGAGGGTAGAGTATTCAACGGTGCCCAAATTTATCGATTCGACACAAGGGGAGCCAAAGAATATTCTCAAGTATTAGCAGCTGAGTTGTCAATTCAACCACACCTGGAAACTTAATATATGCAGCAAACTATTTAGTAGCAAAGTAATATGATAGTAGTGGTAACGGTAGTAGAAGGTAACAGTAGCAAAAGTAATATTTTTGGTGTTTTGTAGTGATGATAACAATAGAAATTGTCGGTGGGAACGACACCTATGGGATCACAAGAATCCCTACTGTGGTTAGCGGGGCATGGGGTCGTGAGAAGAGCGGATCAAACAGATAGCACACGGTTCGTTTATCCAGGTTCGGGCCGCGAGGATGCGTAAAACCCTACTCCTGCTTTGGTGGATTGTATATATGTGTTCTTGAGCTAGCTATGGGGCGTGAGGAGCTCCAAAAAGCCGAATCCTTCCCCTGGTCGCCTCGGGCCTCCTTTTATAGAAAAAAGGGGTTGCCACAGTGGCACACAGGAGGTGGAAAGGGTACAGTGCTGTGAGGTTAGCCCTCGCATCACATGACAAGGCGCATTTAATGCGTCTTGCTTAGGTGTCCTTGCTTTATCGGGGATGGGGGAGAAACCTGTCTCGTCCGTCGCCGCTCCTTCTTGTGTTGACACGCGCCCTGGCCAGCGACGCCTGCGATGCCATGTAGGTAGGCAGGCAGCTGAGGTGGCGCAGTGGTGGGTCTTCACGAAGATCTGCATGCCGCCACGCAGGTGCCTGCCTAGCTGGTTGGGTCGGCAGCTGCATGATGATTGGCTCCGCAAGACAGCTAGAGAGTTGACCACAACAGGATGCACGGATGCGGAAAAGGTGAAGTTTGCCACACACCAGCTTGAAGGACCCGCAACATCATGGTGGGAGAATTTCACAGCCACTTTCCCTGTCGACACTGTCACATGGGACCAGTTTCAGCAAGCTTTTCGAACTGCCCATGTTTCGGCAGGAGCTATGGCCGTGAAGAAGCGAGAGTTTCGCAACTTGCGCCAAGGTGGACGGACAGTTGGCCAGTATGTGGAGGACTTTAGTAAATTAGCACGTTATGCCCCAGATGACGTTGCTACGGATGCAGCTAAGCAGGAGAAGTTTCTGGAAGGACTGAATGATGAGTTGAGCATGCAGTTGATGGTAGCCACCTTCAACAACTACCAGGAGTTGGTAGATCGTGCTCTCATGATTGAAGGGAAGCAACAGCAGATTGAAAATCACAAGAGGAAGTATGGACAAGGGAAGCACACTTCGGGAGCTCAGCAGAAGCCATGTTTTACCCCTAGACTGGGGGGACATTTTCAGCATATCCATGGAGGAGGTAGCTCGCACAATCACAATGACACCAAGAATGGTAATGGGAATGGAGGAAGCAACGGCCAGAACCACACCAACCCATCGACCCCAGCCAAGAGAGACCTGAGCCAAGTCACTTGTTTTAAGTGCCAGAAGATAGGACAATATGCCAATGAATGTCCTGAATCACAGAATGGTAATGGCAATGGAAGCTCTGGGAGAAGCCGAACCCTTTCAACAGGGGACAGGTGAACCACGTTAACGTGGAGGAGGTTGAAGAGCAGTCGAATGCAGTAATCGGTAAGTTTTTGGTTAAGTCATTTACTGCACTCGTTCTTTTTGATACTGGTGCATCGCATTCATACATATCAAGGGGATTTGTGGATAAGTATAACCTGCCCACCAAAGTTCTTAGAACACCTATGTTAGTAAGCTCACCAGGAGCGGAATATATGGCTAGTCAAGGATGTTTTCAAGTGCCACTAAGTATAGGTAGGCATGTGTTTCCCTCGGATTTGATAATATTGGAATCACAAGGTTTGGATGTAATTCTGGGAATGGATTGGTTGTCGATGTATGGAGGAAACATCGATTGCCCTGGTAAAACGATCTTGCTTACCACCCCAGAAGGGAGAAGGATCAAGTATGTATCCCGGCATGTGCCGAAGAGGATTCAAGTAAATTGTTTAACAGGAGTTGTGCAGGCGGAAGTACCAGTAGTGAAGGATTTCCCTGAAGTATTTCCAGAAGAGTTGCCAGGCATGCCACCGGATAGAGATATTGAGTTTTTGATTGAGCTTTTGCCAGGCACAGGGCCAATATCAAAGAGACCATATAGGATGCCCGCAAAGGATTTGGTGGAGATTAAGAAGCAAATTAAGGAGTTACTGGATAAAGGATATATTCGCCCAAGTTCATCGCCTTGGGGACGCCAGTACTTCTAGTGGAGAAGAAGGATGGATCGTTAAGGATGGTTGTTTATTATCGAGGATTGAATGAAGTAACCATCAAGAACAAGTACCCACTACCGATGATCAATGATCTGTTTGATCAATTGCAAGGAGCTAAGGTATTTTCCAAGATCGATCTGCGATCAGGATACCACCAGTTGAAGATTCGAGAACAGGATATACCTAAGACGGCTTTTACCACCAGGTATGGGTTGTACGAGTATACCATTATGTCATTTGGTCTGACTAACGCACGTGCATATTTTATGAACATGATGAACAAGGTGTTTATGGAGTTCTTGGATAAGTTCGTTGTAGTGTTCATTGATGATATCCTGGTTTACTCGAAGAATGAAGAGGTGCATAAGGAGCATTTGCGTTTGGTTCTTGGAAAGCTCAGAGAACATCAATTATATGCCAAGTTTAGTAAATGTGAGTTTTGGTTGAAAGAAGTTGGATTTCTCGGACACGTTATATCCAGAGAAGGTATAGCAGTAGATCCCACTAAAGTTGATACCGTGACCAAGTGGGAAGCGCCAACAACAGTTGGAGAGAGCCGGAGTTTCCTTGGACTCGCAGGATACTACCGGAGGTTTATTGAGAATTTCTCAAAGATTGCGAAGCCTATGACGGAATTGTTAAAGAAGGATACCAAGTTCATATGGACTGAGGAATGTGAGGCTAGTTTCTAGGAGTTGAAGAAACGTTTGGTTACCTCACCAGTGTTGATTTTACTGGATCAGACCAAGGGTTATGAGGTGTATTGTGACACTTCACATCGAGGACTTGGAGCAGTTCTTATGCAGGAAGGAATAGTTGTTTCATATGCCTCACAACAGCTTAAGCCCCATGAGTTGAATTATGCTACGCATGATTTGGAGTTAGCAGCCGTAGTGCATGCATTGAAGACTTGGAGACATTTTCTGATTGGAAACCATTGCGAGGTGTACACGGATCACAAGAGTTTGAAGTATATTTTCACACAGAAGGAGTTGAACCTCAGACAAAGGAGATGGTTGGAGCTCACCAAGGATTATGACATGAGATTGCATTATCACCCTAGAAAGGCTAACGTAGTAGCTGACGCGTTGAGCCATAAGAGTCATGTCAACACACTAAAGACAGGATATTTACCAAGGGAGTTAGCCAAGAATCTTCGTGAGCTATGTTTGGAGATAGTCCCGAGAGGCTATGTAGCAGCATTGGAGATTCAGTCTACTTTGATGGATAAGATCAGAGAAGCCCAAAAGACTGACAAGGAGATTGCCTCTATTAAGGAGAAAATGAGTAAAGGAAAAGCTAAGGGATTTCGTGAGGATGAGCACGATACCCTATGGTTTGAAGACCGTGTCTATGTACCAAATGATTCAGAGATTAGGAAGTTAATTTTACAAGAGGCCCATGATTCACCGTACTCGATTCACCCAGGAAATACCAAGATGTATTTAGATTTGAAGGATATTTTCTGGTGGAACGGAATGAAGAAGGATATCACGGAATATGTAGCAGTTTGTGATGTATGTCAGAGAGTAAAGGCAGAGCATCAGAAGCCAGCCGGATTGCTACAGCCATTGCCGGTACCTGAATGGAAGTGGGATAAGCTAGGCATTGATTTTATTACAGGATTTCCCAGAACATATTCAGGCTATGACTCGATATGGGTTGTAGTCGATCGTTTGACAAAGGTAGTACATTTCATTCCAGTGAAGATGAAAGCACAAGTGCTCCCTAGGTGGTTTTGATAATTGATGACAACATATCTCTTGTTGGACTAACATTTCTATCTAGCATGTTTCAGATAAGTTCAACAATGGAGTGGCATGGACTAAAGGTTGTGGGAACTCCTTCAAGATGGTAAGGACAAAGGATTGGCTAAAGCTTCAAGCTCAAGACTCTTCATTTTACATTTTAGTGATCCAAGATCACATTGAGTCCATAGGAAAAGCCAATACTATCAAGGAGGGATGAGGTGTTGCTTAATGAGCCTCTTGCTTCATGTGCTTAATGATATGCTCCAAAATCCTCAACTACTTTCCCATATCCACATATGACCTAAACCCTAAGCCAAACTCGGTCCTACCGATTCTTTCTATCCGGCGCCACCGAGTTTCACTTGTCATAAGCCACTGCCAAACCCTAGCAATTCGATTCTACCGATAGGGATCTCGGTCTCACCGAGATGGGATTGCAAACTCTCTATTTCCCTTTCGTAACTTTTCGGTCTCACCGAAAGAGCGAATCGGTCCCACCAAGATTGCAATCTAAACTCTCTATTTCCCTTTTGTAACTTTTCAGTCTCACCGAAAGAGCAAATCGGTCCCACCGAGTTTACCTGACCAACTCTCTGGTTAGCTTATTACCAAACTCGGTCTCACCGAGTTTGTGTAATCGGTCTCACCGAGATTACGTTATGCCCAAACCCTAACCATATCGGTCCTACCGAGTTGCATGTCAGTCCCACCGAAAATCTCTAACGGTCCCTAGGTTTACCTTTTCGGTCCGACCGAGTTTGTTGATTCGGTCCCACCGAGATTGGAAAACTGTGTGTAACGGTTGGATTTTGTGTGGAGGCTATATATACCCCTCCACCTCCTCTTCATTCATAGAGAGAGCCATCAGAACACATACACAATTCCAACTCATATGTTCTGAGAGAGAACCACCTACTCATGTGTTGAGACCAAGATATTCCATTCCTACCATATGAATCTTGTTCTCTAGCCTTCCCCAAGTTGCTTTCCACTCAAATCTTCTTTCCACAAAATGCAAATCCTATGAGAGAGAGTTGAGTGTTGGGGAGACTATCATTTGAAGCACAAGAGAAAGGAGTTCATTACCTACACACCATTTGTTACTTCTTGGAGAGTGGTGTATCCTAGATTGGCTAGGTGTTACTTGGGAGCCTCCGACAAGATTGTGGAGTTGAACCAAGGAGTTTGTAAGGGCAAGGAGATCGCCTACTTCGTGAAGATCTACCGCGAGTGAGGCAAGTCCTTCGTGGGCGATGGCCATGGTGGGATAGACAAGGTTGCTTCTTCGTGGACCCTTCGTGGGTGGTTGCTTCTTCGTGGACCCTTCGTGGGTGGAGCCCTCCGTGGACTCGCGCAACCGTTACCCTTCGTGGGTTGAAGTCTCCGTCAACGTGGATGTAGGATAGCACCACCTATCCGAACCACGGGAAAAACATCCGTGTCTCCAATTGCGTTTGAATTCTCCAAACCCTTCCCCTTACATTCTTGCAAGTTGCATGCTTTACATTCCGCTGCTCATATACTCTTTGCATGCTTGCTTGATATGTATTGTGTATGTTGAAATTGTGCCTAAAACTCCACTCAAACCAAAAAGGCCTAAAAATTGCAACTTTAGCACTAAGTGTCTAATCACCCCCCCTCTAGACACATCTACTTCTAGATCCTACAAGTGGTATCAGAGCTTTGGTCTCCATTGCCTTGGTTTAATGACCATTGGAGGAAGATGGATGTGTCTACCTTAGGGAGTCTTAGACATAGAGTGCCTATTCTTGATGGAGAGTATTTTCATGAGTGGAAAAATGAGATGCTTGTAATTTTCAATCAATATCATTTGAACAAGTATATTGCTAGCCCTTGTTGACCTCATATTGATCCTTTGCATCCTACCCTAGATGAAGATATTGACATGATTCGCAATCTTAGAACTATTGAGCTCATCATTAGAGGATTGCCCAAAAATTTGATTGCTAGTTTGCCTACTCTTAATTGTGCCTATACTATATGGAAATTTCTTGAGGAACAATTTCCCGATCATTCCTTGAAAACTTTGGATGAAATTTTCCATAAATCTATTGCCTTGAGTAAGATGAACTCTAGTGATCCTAGTTTTGGTAATTGTCTATTTGAACTTACCAATCTTAAGCATGCTAAAGGAGATGTTGGAATCATTAGTGATATCATATTCGAAGCTATAAGAATTCATAAAAGTGACCACTTTGATGATCATTTATCTAATGAATTACCCTCTCTAGGAAATGATGAGTCAGAAGATCATGATGAACATGGATACTATGATGATGATGATGATAGTGACTTCGATCTTGATGATGCAATGAGACATTTTGGTCTTATGGCAAATCTTCGGGGATATGAATCAGGAGGAAAGGAATGGGTTCTTGATAGTGGATGTACTGATCATATGATCGGAGATGAAGAGATGTTTCGTGAGCTTGCCGAAAATGACGGCCCTCGAAAATATGTCACCTTTGGTGATAATTCAAAGGGTAAAGTGGTTGGCCTTGGTAAGGTGGCCATCTCACATGATAGTTCCATTCAAAATGTCATGCTCGTTGAATCTCTGGGCTACAACTTACTTTCAGTATCTAGACTTGCTGATTTCGGTTTGAATGTCCTATTTACTGAGGTAGATTGCCAAGTATTTCGTCGAGACAATCATAAAATGGTCTTTACGGGTATGCGTAGAGGTGATCTTTACATTGTCGATTTCTCTAAAAAGGCACAACCTAAAACTTGCTTTGTTGCTAAATCCTCAAAAGGTTGGTTGTGGCATAGACGACTAGGTCACGTTGGCATGAGAAACCTTGACAAGCTTATTAAAGGAAATCATATCCTTGGAGTTAACGATGTCATATTTGATAAGGATAGACTTTGTAGTGCTTGTCAAGCAGGTAAACAGGTTGGAGGAAGGCATCCCGTGAAGAACATCATGACCATAAGAAGGCCACTCGAGCTACTTCATATGGATCTTTTTGGTCCCAACGCCTACAAGAGTCTCGGTGGAAATTCTTTTGGTCTAGTTATAGTTGATGATTTTTAAGATTTACGTGGGTGATCTTTCTTAATGACAAGTCGCAGGTCCAAAAGATCTTCAGAAACTTCGCTAGGAAGGCCCAAAATCAGTTTGACGTGAAGATCAAGAAGGTTCGGAGTGACAACGGAATGGAGTTCAAGAACGCAAATGTGGACACCTTTCTTGACGAAGAAGGGATTTCACACGAGTTCTCGGCTACGTACACACCTCAACAAAATGGAGTTGTTGAGAGGAAGAACCGGACGCTCATCGAAATGGCAAGAACGATGCTTGATGAATACAAGACGCCGAAGCACTTTTGGGCAGAAGCGGTTGAGACAGCTTGTCACGCAACAAATCGCTTATATCTTCACAAGCTACTCGGCAAGACGGCATACGTGCTTCTCACCGGTAATAAACCCCAAGTTGGATACTTTCGAGTATTTGGCTCAAAGTGCTACATTCTTGATAAGCATCGTCGTTCAAAGTTTTCTCCTAAATCTCATGAAGGTTTTCTACTTGGTTATGGCTCAAACTCTCACACTTACCGTGTCTACAACAATTTCACCCGAAAGGTTGAAGAGACGGTAGATGTGAAGTTTGATGAATCTAATGGCTCGCAAGTAGAGCAATTGCCAATTGATGTAGGAGAAAAAGACCCTTCAGAAGCAATCCAAGACTTGTCCATTGGCAAAATTCGTCCAACGGAGGTGAAGGAGAGTACTTCATCCGTCCAAGTGGAAGCTTCTACTTCACGACAAGGTGAACCAAGAATCGACACGGAAGCATCCACAAGTGGGACACACCAAGATGAAGAAGACAAGGAAATGCATCAAGACGAACATCAACAACCTCTTTCTCCACCACGACAAGAGAACGACGACGTCAACAATGAAGAAGGCCAAGAAGAAGAACAAGATGAAGAAGATGTTCAACGAAGACCCAAGCAAAAGCTCTCACGAGTTCGAGCAAGAATTGCCAAAGATCATCCCGTCGAGCAAATCCTCAATGATATACAAACCGGGAGAATCACTCGCTCAAAAACTCGTTTAGCTAACTTTTGTGAAAACTATTCATTCATCTCTAGCATTGAACCTATGAAGGTTGAAGAAGCATTGGAAGATCCGGATTGGATAAACGCTATGCATGAAGAGCTACACAATTTTGAGAGAAACCAAGTTTGGACATTGGTTGAGAAGCCCGACAACAACCACAACATCATTGGTACCAAATGGGTGTTTCGCAACAAGCAAGATGAAGATGGACAAGTGGTTCGCAACAAAGCACGTCTCGTCGCCCAAGGGTACACATAAGTCGAAGGTATGGACTATGGTGAGACATATGCTCCCGTTGCTAGACTTGAGTCCATTCGCATCTTACTTGCCTATGCTAATCACCATAATATCACCTTGTACCAAATGGACATTAAAAGTGCTTTTCTAAATGGTGAAATAGAGGAGGAAGTTTATGTCAAACAACCTCCCGGCTTTATCAATCCTAAGAAACCAAATCATGTTTACAAACTTCACAAAGCTCTTTATGGTCTTAAACAAGCTCCTGGAGCATGGTATAAATGCTTGACCAAGTTCCTTATTACAAGTGGTTTTGAAATTGGTAAAATTGATTCTACTCTTTTTACTAAAAGGGTTAATGGAGAAATATTTGTATGCCAAATTTATGTCGATGATATCATATTTGGTTCAACTAACCCTCTCTTTAGTGAAAAGTTTGGAAAGCTAATGTCAGAGAAGTTTGAGATGTCTATGATGAGTGAACTCAAATTCTTTCTCGGTTTGCAAATCAAGCAAACTAAGGAAGGTACATTTGTCTCTCAAACGAAGTACACCAAGGACTTATTCAAGAAGTTCAATATGCAAGAATGCAAAGGTATGTCTACACCCATGCCTACTAGTGGACATAATGATTTAACCAAAGATGGTTAACCGGTTGATCAAAAGGTTTATCGCTCTATGATTGGTTCATTGTTATACCTATGTGCTTCACGTCCCGATATTATGCTAAGTGTGTGCATGTGTGCACGATATCAAGCTGCTCCTAAAGAATGTCATCTTAAGGCTGTGAAAAGGATAGTGAGATATTTAATCCATACACCAAAATTTGGCATTTGGTATCCTAAGAGGTCTTCTTTTGATCTTGTTGGCTATTCCGACTCGGATTATGCCGGAGACAAGGTTGATAGAAAGTCCACTTCGGGTACTTGTCAATTTATTGGTAGATCTCTTGTGTCTTGGTCTTCCAAGAAACAAAACTTGGTATCCTTATCCACCGCCGAAGCGGAATACATTGCCGCTGGTTCATGTTGTGCTCAATTACTTTGGATGACCCAAACTCTTAAAGATTATGGGATTTATGTGAAACATGTTCCACTGCTTTGTGACAATGAAAGTGCTATCAAAATTGGTCATAATCCTGTACAACATTCTCGAACTAAGCATATTGAAGTTCGTCATCATTTCATTCGAGATCATGTTGCTAAGGGTGACATTAATCTTAAGCACGTTCGCACCGATAAGCAATTAGCGGATATATTTACTAAACCTCTTGATGAGAAAGTATTTTGCAGGTTGAGAGGTGAATTGAACATTATTGATGCTTCGAACTTGGAGTAGGAACTCCATTGGATACATGCAAGACATGAGCTTATGACTAATCCATGATATATCTCTTATGATGACTATCTTATGTCTTGGATATATTTGTACCTTGCATGTTGTCTAACCCATGTAGGTGCTTGGTTGAATCTAATTCCATGAGATTGTGACTCACTCACATCTTGAGCAATCTCTACATCACCAAGTCTCTACACAATGGCGGTTGAAGACAAGGAAGCACAAAACCATTCAAACA
This sequence comes from Triticum urartu, assembly GCF_003073215.2. Classification (NCBI taxonomy): domain Eukaryota; kingdom Viridiplantae; phylum Streptophyta; class Magnoliopsida; order Poales; family Poaceae; genus Triticum; species Triticum urartu. The sequence continues at coordinate 483,691,565 of NC_053022.1, read as the reverse complement.
TATCCTTTGACAAATTCTATGTTGAGCTTCATGATTGTCATTTTTCGATACACAAGTGCTCTTCCTTGCAAGAACTAACCCATGTAGGTAGATGAACTCAAACTCCAAGTGGTACTCTCAACTCTTGATGAGCTACATCAACCTTGAGCACCCACACAAGTTCAACTACATGAGCAAGAACCACACCACAACCCAAGGTATGTTATTCCATCTTAGAGAAGCTTTACTCCAAGACATGAGTCAAAGCAACTCAACAAGATGTGAATACATCAAGATGCTTAAACGAAAAATGGTAACCCCATTTTGAGCTTAAACGATGAGTATGACCTATGATCAAGTGTTCTCACTTGACTCCTAAGTCAATATACTCTAACATAGGTGACTATGTCACCGCCCAACTCTAGATGAAGTTCTCTTGTGTTCTTTTTGTATGTATCTCATGCATGTTTACTTTCTTTCTCTTTTTCAAAAACAAAAAAAACTCCATCTAGATTTTTCAGTCTCTTCTCTTTTCTTTCTGTTTATGTTCTGCATTTTCTGCATTTAATTCCTTGCAAATCCTTCAGGTAATTCATTGCAAATCTTTGTGAGATCCTACATGTCTAGTGAGCTGAGGTGACAAGTGTTTTTCTCTGTGTGAACTCGGTTTCACCGACTTGTAATTTTCGGTCCAACCGAATCTTTTCGGTGCCACCGAAACATTCCACTCGGTGCCACCAACTTCGCAACAGGAAAAACAGTTTGCCACTTGTTCTATATTTCTTCTGATCCAGCTCTACTCAATGAATCTTGTCCTCTACAAGCATCACAGTTTTATCCATTGCTTTGTGCTGAGTCTCAAGGACCAAACCTATACGACGGATTCCAGAAAGCCCTTCTTGGAAATTGATGTCAAAGGGGGAGAGAGAGATCACATCAAAGCTTGTAGGAGAGAGAGATCACATCAAGGGAGAGAGAAAGTCTCAAGGAATAAACCTACAAGAGAGAAAGTATTAAGGGGGAGAGAGAGACTTCCAGGGGGAGAGAATACTCAAGGATCCCAGATGTCCCAGATGCTTGATGCTTGATGTTCAAGAGGAGAGATGTCACATGTCTTTTTAGGGGGAAAGACATGTTCATTTGTATCTTTCAGCTCTGATTTGCTATTCCTTATCTTCTCCCAATATCCCATGTAAGATTCTGGGGGAGCAAGACACCTAAGGGAAAGAAATCAGTCAAATTCATTGCATATCTTTATTCTTGGGGACATGTTGAATCCAATGTGGTACCTTGTACTCACTCTCTACATGTCATCCCAGTCTTGGTATTCTTGTGGTTTCTTTTGTTTGCTCTGGCTAGTGGATGTACCTGTGTTATCTAACTTTGTTTGTGCAGGTTCATTCCATCCTAAGGCAACTCAAGACCACAAGGTAAGTATATGCATCAAAATCATGAGTATGAGGAGTTCTTGCTTATGTACATACTGTTTGCAAGAAGGACTCATGAGCATGAAGTTATTTTCCTTGATAATCTTTTGCTCTGATGCATATGGCCAAGATACATGTAACACATTGCCTACTCTGTCATGGTTATGCTCTCACATGCCTCTATATTTCATATTTACATGAGTGCATACATGTAGGGGGAGCCTATGCTTGTTACATGTCCTTCCAAAGCTTTACTTGCTGTTCTTTATATCTTTATCTAAAGCTTTGATGTATGTTGCCATCAATTACCAAAAAGGGGGAGATTGAAATCACAAGTGCGCCCTAGGTGGTTTTGATAATTGATGACAACATATCTCTTGTTGGACTAACATTTCTATCTAGCATGTTTCAGATAAGTTCAACAATGGAGTGGCATGGACTAAAGGTTGTGGGAACTCCTTCAAGATGGTAAGGACAAAGGATTGGCTAAAGCTTCAAGCTCAAGACTCTTCATTTTACATTTTAGTGATCCAAGATCACATTGAGTCCATAGGAAAAGCCAATACTATCAAGGAGGGATGAGGTGTTGCTTAATGAGCCTCTTGCTTCATGTGCTTAATGATATGCTCCAAAATCCTCAACTACTTTCCCATATCCACATATGACCTAAACCCTAAGCCAAACTCGGTCCTACCGATTCTTTCTATCCGGCGCCACCGAGTTTCACTTGTCATAAGCCACTGCCAAACCCTAGAAATTCGGTTCTACCGATAGGGGTCTCGGTCTCACGGAGATGGGATTGCAAACTCTCTGTTTCCCTTTCGTAACTTTTCAGTCTCACCGAAAGAGCGAATCGGTCCCACCGAGATTGCAATGTAAACTCTCGATTTCCCTTTTGTAACTTTTCGGTCTCACCGAAAGAGCAAATCGGTCCCACCGAGTTTACCTGACCAACTCTCTGGTTAGCTTATTACCAAACTCGGTCTCACCGAGTTTGTGTAATTGGTCTCACCGAGATTACATTATGCCCAAACCCTAACCATATCGGTCCTACCGAGTTGCATGTCAGTCCCACCGAAAATCTCTAACAGTCACTAGGTTTACCTTTTCAGTCCGACCGAGTTTGTTGATTCGGTCCCACCGAGATTAGAAAACTGTGTGTAACAGTTGGATTTTGTGTGGAGGCTATATATACCCCTCCACCTCCTCTTCATTCGTAGAGAGAGCCATCAGAACACATACACAATTCCAACTCATATGTTCTGAGAGAGAACCACCTACTCATGTGTTGAGACCAAGATATTCCATTCCTACCATATGAATCTTGATCTCTAGCCTTCCCCAAGTTGCTTTCCACTCAAATCTTCTTTCCACAAAATCCAAATCCTATGAGAGAGAGTTGAGTGTTGGGGAGACTATCATTTGAAGCACAAGAGCAAGGAGTTCATTACCTACACACCATTTGTTACTTTTTGGAGAGTGGTGTCTCCTAGATTGGCTAGGTGTTACTTGGGAGCCTTCGACAAGATTGTGGAGTTGAACCAAGGAGTTTGTAAGGGCAAGGAGATCGCCTACTTCGTGAAGATCTACCGCTAGTGAGGCAAGTCCTTCGTGGGCGATGGCCATGGTGGGATAGACAAGGTTGCTTCTTCGTGGACCCTTCGTGGGTGGTTGCTTCTTCGTGGACCCTTCGTGGGTGGAGCCCTGCATGGACTTGCGCAACCATTACCCTTCGTGGGTGGAGCCCTCCGTGGACTCGCGCAACCGTTACCCTTCGTGGGTTGAAGTCTCCATCAACGTGGATGTAGGATAGCACCACCTATCCGAACCACGGGAAAAACATCCGTGCCTCCAATTGCGTTTGAATTCTCCAAACCCTTCCCCTTACATTTTTGCAAGTTGCATGCTTTACATTCCGCTGCTCATATACTCTTTGCATGCATGCTTGATATGTATTGTGTATGTTGAAATTGTGCCTAAAACTCCACTCAAACCAAAAAGGCCTAAAAATTGCAACTTTAGCACTAAGTGTCTAATCACCCCCCCTCTAGACACATCTACTTCTAGATCCTACAGAAGACTACCTATACTAGTGCAAAGTTGGCAAAGATATACATGACTAGAATCGTTTGTCTGCATGGAGTTCTAGGGAGCATAGTATCAGATAGAGGAACCCAATTTACCTCAAAGTTCTGGAATCAGTTGCATGAAACTTTGGGTACCAGACTGGAGTTTAGCACAACTTTCCACCCATAGACAGATGGACAGACTGAGAGAGTCAATCAGATTTTGGAGGATATGCTAAGAGCTTGTGCGCTAGATTACGGATCTAGCTGGGACGAGAATTTGCGGTATGCAGAGTTCTCTTACAACAACAGCTATCAAACCAGTTTGAAGATGGCCCCTTTCGAAGCCTTGTATGGAAGAAGGTGCAGGACCCCATTGTCTTGGGATGAAGTTGGAGATCGCCAGTTGTTTGGACCGGATTTGATAAAGGAGTCTGAACAGAAAGTGAAATTGATTCGTGATAGGCTCAAGGTAGCTCAATCCAGGCAGAAGAGTTATGCAGATTCTAAACGCAAGGAGACAGTTTATGAAGTCGGAGACCGAGTTTATCTTCGAGTATCACCACTTCGAGGAGTTAAGCGCTTTGGAGTTAAGGGAAAGTTAGCGCCACGTTTTGTAGGCCCATACAAAGTTTTGGAGCATATGGGAGAAGTTGCCTATAAGTTGGAATTGCCCGAGGGATTGTCAGGAGTTCACGACGTGTTCCACGTATCCCAGTTGAAGAAGTGCCACGCAGAGATGGCTGACATACCGTTGAGAGATACGGTACCACTGGAAGCGATTCAGTTGGATAGTGATTTGACCTATGAGGAGAAACCAGTTAAGATTTTAGAGTATGCCAGTCGAGTCACCCGCAGTAAGGTTATCAAGTTTTGCAAGGTGCAGTGGAGCCACCACATGGAGGATGAAGCCACCTGGGAATGAGAGGAAGATTTGCTAAAGGACCACCCTCACCTATTTTCTAGCCAACCCGAATCTCGAGGGCGAGATTCATCTTAAGGGAGGTAGGTTTGTAACATCCCAAATTTTCAATTTGGAATGTTATACACTAGATCATCATTGCATATCATATTTATTGCATTTTGGTTGATCCTAGAAATTTCACGCAACTCAAGGACCCTCGGAGAGAGTTGGGGATTTCGTTATTTTCATATTTGAGTTTTCTCAAATTTTGAAAATAGGATCATTTGATTTTATTTATTTTATCTTCAAATATTTCTATTATAAAAATTATGAGAGAGGAATAAAATGACTTTCACAAAATAAAGAAATATTGGGGATTTAATAAAAAAATCAAATAATATTTTATGTGGTTTTATTTGCTACTTTATTTGAATTTAGGAAAAATGCGTTTTTTTCAAAATTGCATTTAGGCCCCAAATAAATGTTCATCCTGTGCGGCTTGATTTTAGCAGCGGGGAAAATTTATTTCGGGATTTTTGGAGTCCGTTTAGTATTCCTTTTGTTTTTTTCCGAGCGTAATTATTAAAAAAAAGTCCGAACCGACCTTGGGCCGTAACCGGCCAGGACTCCTCCTGTCCGGGCCTTTTTATAGCGCCCCGAGGCCCCGGCCAAGCCCAGCCGCGTCCCGCCCCAACCCTAACCCTAGCCGCCGCCGCCGCGCCGCCCGCGCCACCGCCGCCGACATCGCCGCCCGCCGGATCCGCCGCCGGAGGTTGTCTCGCCGCCGCCAGTTTTTCTCGAAAAACCGTTCGGTTTTCCGACGGTTTTGTTCATTTTTTAGTTTCGGTTTTTTTATAGATCGGGTTTTCCGGTTTATTTAATTAGCGAGCGTTCGTTCGTTCTAACGAACGTTCGTCGTTTTTCTTTTTCTCGGATTAAATCCGCGATTTTTCAGATCGCAATTTCTGATCCGATTTTCGTTTTAGTCTAACTTTTCGCTCGTTTATCGGAATCAGGCGATTCAAGCGCCTGGAGTTTCGTCTCGAAACCCTTTTTCCGTTAAACAACTCAAACAAGTTTTTGCCACTGTAAAAATTGCCCTACATCCAGAATAGTAAACGAAGCCTGTTTCTTTTGCCGTTTGTCTTTCGTTGATTCGCTCGATTTGATTCTTTTTGCCAACCGGAGTTCTTAAGTTGAACTTTCTGGTTAGATCTCTTATTTGAGTTTTACCTGTGCATTATTTAAGTACTTATTGTATGCTTGTTTGTTTGCGATTGAGTACCCGGAGTGCGCCGCTTGCTACTTCGAATCGCTAGGTTTCCCGGATCATCAGCAAGGCAAGTAACACTTTGATCATGCTTTTACTCTACCCAGTTTTATTGCATTAGATCAATCCTCACACATTGCATGATTAGGATCTAATTAAATTGTGGGTTTGGGAAGTAGTTGAGGTAGTACCTATTACCTGCTATTATCAAACCTTTGGGAGTTACTTCTACGTTTGCTTATTATGCCATGCTATGCTAGTAGACATGGATTGGGTGAGTGTATCCATGACAGATGTGAGATTGTTAATTTAATGGTTTATTTAAGGTGGCAACCTAAACACACATCTGGGTGGATTGAGGCACCTGGGTATTCCAGCGATTGCCTGTTTTTCTTTTGGACCGCCACCCAGGCTCAAAAGGATCATGAGATTATTCATGCTAGAAACTTTCGTGTGCAGCCACAAGCTATTATGGGCTCTAGCATAGTTGATTAAGTTGTGCGAAATCTTATAGTGGTAGACTAGCAGATGTAGGGGAAAGTAGGTGTAACGGTCTACCCGATCGTAAGGTGCTAGCGCTTCTGAAAGACTATGTCTCGGTCATCCGTCTTCTCAAACACCATGTAGTGCGAGAAACCAAACGGAGGCGATCGAGTCTTGTGGGGAAAAGTGCGCAAACCTCTGCAGAGTGTATAAACTAATCATGATGAGCCGTGTCCACGGTTATGGACATCTTGAGTATCTAGTACTTGGATTATCATGTGAATCTCAACATGTTACTCTAAAATTTAATTTGTTGGGTTTTGTTTAATGATGATGCTTAATTGGGATTGAGAATGCTGTCAACCATTCTCAATGTTTAACAACTACCATGATAGTTAAATAAAATTTATTCCTTTGCAGTAGGGAAAAATTGGCTTTACGCAAAACTGTAACCATAGAGCTTTCCACCAGCCAAATATGCATATAGATTAGCCTATTTCACTCCATTACTCTCTATGTGTTATTTTGCCAGCATATTCCATGTGCTGACCCGTTTCGGGCTGCAACGTTCATGTTGCAGACTTTTCAGACGACGATTAAGGTGTTTTAGGTCGTGGTTCTATACTCAGTGATGCCGTTGGAGTTGATGGACTCACTTATCTTCCAAGCCTTCCGCTGTTATCGTTATTAGATGGCCTTAACCCATATTTATTGTAATAAGTTCTCTTTGGAGACACTCGATGTAATAAGTGTGTGATTGCTACTCTATTATAAATCCTTCAAGTACTGTGTGGTGTCAGCATTACTGATCCAGGGATGACACCTGAGCACAGAGATTAGACCGTTTGAGGTCTGGTCGCTACAATCCATCATTGATCCAATGCCTACGAGCTTTTCATATATTGTTCTTTGCTTATTTAATTTTCCGCTGTTGCTATTACAATCACTATAAAACCAAAAATATTACTTTTGCTACCGTTACCACTACTATCATATTACTTTGCTACTAAATACCTTGCTGCAGATATTAAGTTTCCAGGTGTGGTTGAATTGACAACTCAGCTGCTAATACTTGAGAATATTCTTTGGCTCCCCATGTGTCGAATCAATAAATTTGGGTTGAATACTCTACCCTCGAAAACTGTTGCGACCCCCTATACTTGTGGGTTATCAAGACTATTTTCTGGCGCCGTTGCCGGGGAACATAGCTCTATTCTTTGAGTCACTTGGGATTTATATCTGCTTATCACTATGAAGAACTTGAAAAATCAAAGAACACAGATTTTTCCCTCAACTACGAGGGGAGGTAAGGAATTGCCATCTAGCTTTGCACTTGATTCACCTTCTGTTTTGAGTAAACTTGCGACACCTACTCCTACTATTGATTCCGATAGGTCGGATGTTATTGATGATGCCACTTCTGCTTTGCATGATACTTATGATGAAACTACTTCTATGCTTGATAATACTGTGCCATGATAACCCACAAGTATAGGGGATCGCAACAATTTTCGAGGGTAGAGTATTCAACCCGAATTTATTGATTCGACACAAGGGGAGCCAAAGAATATTCTCAAGCATTAGCAGCTGAGTTGTTAATTCAACCACACTTGGAAACTTAATATCTGCAGCAAAGTATTTAGTAGATAAGTAATATGATAGTAGTGGTAACGGTGGTAGAAGGTAACGGTAGCAAAAGTAATATTTTAGGCGTTTTGTAGTGATGATAACAATAGCAACGGAAAAGTAAATAAGCGAAGAACAATATATGGAAAGCTCGTAGGCAATGGATCGGTGATAGAGAATTATGCCGGATGCGGTTCATCATGTAACAGTCATAACCTAGGGTGACACAGAACTAGCTCCAGTTCATCAATGTAATGTAGGCATGTATTCCGAATATAGTCATACGTGCTTATGGAAAAGAACTTGCATGACATATTTTGTCCTACCCTCCCGTGGCAGCGGGGTCCTATTGGAAACTAAGGGATATTAAGGCCTCCTTTTAATAGAGTACCGGACCAAAGCATTAGCACATAGTGAATACATGAACTCCTCAAACTACGGTCATCACCGGGAGTGGTCCCGATTACTGTCACTTCGGGGTTGCCGGATCATAACACATAGTAGGTGATTATAGACTTGCAAGATAGGATCAAGAACTCTCATATATTGATGAAAACATAATAGGTTCAGATCTGAAATCATGGCACCCGGGCCCTAGTGACAAGCATTAAGCATAGGAAAGTCATAGCAACATCAATCTCAGAACATAGTGGATACTAGGGATCAAACCCTAACAAAACTAACTCGATTACATGATAAATCTCATCCAACCCATCACCGTCCAGCAAACCTATGATGGAATTACTCACGCACGGCGATGAGCATCATGAAATTGGTGATGGAGGATGGCCGATGATGACAATGGCGATGGATTCCCGTCTCCGGAGCCCCGAACGGACTCCAGATCAGCCCTCTCGAGAGAGTTTAGGGCTTGGCGGCGGCTCCGTATCGTAAAACGCGATGAATCCTTCTCCCTAGTTTTTTTCTCCCCTAAAGTGAACATATGGAGTCAAGGTTGATGTTGGTGGAGCGTCAGGGGGCCCACGAGGCACGGGGGCGCGCCCGGGGGGGGGGGGGGGGGGGTAGGGCGCGCCCCCACCCTCGTGGACAGGTGGAGGCCCCCCTGACGTGGATCTTCCTTACAATATTTTTTATATATTCCAAAATAATTCTCTGTTGATTTTCATGTCATTCCGAGAACTTTTATTTCTGCACAAAAATAACACCATGGTAATTCTGCTGAAAACAGCGTCAGTACGGGTTAGTTCCATTCAAATCATGCAAGTTAGAGTCCAAAACAAGGGCAAAAGTGTTTGGAAAAGTAGATACGATGGAGACTTATCAACTCCCCCAAGCTTAAACCTTTGCTTGTCCTCAAGCAATTCAGTTGATAAACTGAAAGTGATAAAGAAAAACTTTTACAAACTCTGTTTGGATCTTGTTGTTGTAAATATGTAAAGCCAGCATTCAAGTTTTCAGCAAAGATTATGAACTAACCATATTCACAATAACATTTAGGTCTCATGCTTACTCATATCAATAACATAATCAAGTAGCAAGCAATAATAATAAATCTCGGATGACAACACTTTCTCAAAACAATCATGATATGATATAACAGGATGGTATCTCGCTAGCCCTTTCTGAGACCGCAAAACATAAATGCAGAGCACCTTTAAAGATCAAGGACTGACTAAACATTGCAATTCATGGTAAAAGAGATATAGTCAAGTCATACTCAATGTAAACTAACAGTAATGGATGCAAATGACAGCGGTGCTCTCCAACCGGTGCTTTTTAATAAGAGGATGACGACTCAGCATAAAAGTAAATAGATAGGCCCTTCGCAGAGGGAAGCATGGATTTGTAGAGGTGCCAGAGCTCGGTTTTGAAATAGATGTGAATAATATTTTGAGCGGTATACTTTCATTGTCAACATAACAACCGAGAGATGGCGATATCTTCCATGCTACACACATTATAGGCGGTTCCCAAACAGAATGGTAAAGTTTATACTCCCCCTCCACCAACAAACATCAATACATGGCTTGCTCGAAACAACGAGTGCCTCCAACTAACAACAGTCCTAGGGGAGTTTTGTTTGCAATTATTTTGATTTGTTTTGCATAAATCATGGGACTGGGCATCCCGGTGACCAGCCATTTTCTCGTGAGTGAGGAGCGGAGTCCACTCCTCTTGAGAATAACCCGCCTAACATGGAAGATACGGACAACCCTAGTTGATAGATGAGCTATTCGAGCATACAAAACAGAATGTTTATTTGAAGGTTTAGAGTTTGGCACATACAAATTTACTTGGAACGGCAGGTAGATACCGTATATAGGTAGGTATGGTGGACTCATATGGAACAACTTTGGGGTTTATGGAATTGGATGCACAAGAAGTATTCCCGCTTAGTACAGGTGAAGGCTAGCAAAAGACTCGGAAGCGACCAGCTAGAGAGTGACAACAGTCATGAACATGCATTAAAATTAATCAACACCGAATGCAAGCATGAGTAGGATATAATGCACCATGAACATAAATATCGTAGAGGCTATGTTGATTTTGTTTCAATTACATGAGTGAACATGTGCCAAGTCAAGCCACTCGAATCATTCAAAAGAGGATACCACCCTATCATACCACATCACAACCATTTTAATAGCATGTTGGCACGCAAGGTAAACCATTATAAGCTCCTAGCTAATTAAGCATGGCATAAGCAACTGTAATCTCTAATTGGCATTGCAAACATGTTTATTCATAATAGGCTAAACCAGGAACGATGAACTAATCATATTTACAAAAACAAGAGAGGGCGAGTTCATACCAGGTTTTCTCATCTCAATAAGTTCATCATATAATCATCATTGTTGCCTTTCGCTTGCACGACCGAATAGTGTGGACAATAATAATAGTGCACGTGCATTGGACTAAGTTGGAATCTGCAAGCATTCAATTCAAGAGAGAAGACAAGGTAATATGGGCTCTTTGTTAGATCAACAATAATGCATATGAGAGCCACTCAACATTTTAATTATGGTCTTCTCCTCTCGACCCCCAAAGAACAAGAAAAGAAATAAAACTATTTACAGGGAAAGCTCCCAACAAGCAAAAGAAGAACGAGAAATATTTTTGGGTTTTCTTTTTAATTACTACTACAAGCATGGAAAGTAAACTAATTAAAAGCTACAACTAATTTTTTTTTGTTTTTCTTAAGGTTTATTAAACACACAAGAAGAAAGCATAAAAAAGGAAAATAAACTAGCATGGATGATACAATGAAAAAGTATGAGCACTGACACCTAGCATGAGTGTGACCATGAATGTAATGTCGGTGAGAGATACGTACTCCCCCAAGCTTAGGATTTTGGCCTAAGTTGGTCTATGGCCACGGCTGGCCCGGCGGATATCCAAAGTAATAGTTGGGGTCGTACTGTAAAGAAGCCTCGGATTGCCACTGGTTGGCAATCACCTCCGGATCCCACTGGTAATCAGACTGTCGTGGAGGATCAAATTGTGGTTCCGGCTCTGGCTCTGTAGCTGATGTAGGGTTCCGGTAGGCATGAATGGCCACCAACGGAACAAGGTACTTGCCTACAGATAAATTAAACAAGGAAGGAGCAGGCAAGGTAATAGTGTTAGGATGATTTTTACCAAATATTAATTTGTACTTAAGTGCCTTTTCCCCATTCTTAACAATAAAATCATGTGCTACCATACTCTTATAATCTAAATAAACAGGAGGCAGAAACTTCTCTTCCTTCTCATAATGCCTAATAGTTATGTTAAAGTGTACAGCGAGGCGCGAGGCGAAGATGCCTCCAAGGACGGGGCCCTTAGTACGGTTAATATTTAACCGCTTTGCAACAATAGCGCCCATACTGAATGTGTCATCACGAAATAAGGCATGGCACAAAATAACAATATCAGGGGCACTCGGGTTTCCACAGTTTCCGCACCCAATTAAGCATCTACTAGCAAATATAGCAAAGTAACATAGAACAAGAAAGTGTATGCTAGTAATTCGTGCGTCGGAAACCTTCCTCGTTTCCACTACAGTAATGGTACCAATAAACCCATCCATATCATCACGATGTGGTTCCTCTATGCTGCCCTTGAAAGGGATCAAACAAACCCGACAAAAATCACGAAGTGACATCTCCTTATGCTCATCACAAATAAATAAAATTCAACCGTAGGTGGTGAGCTCCTAGCATGGAAATGAAAGTTTTGCACAAAGATATTGGTGAGTAAGAGATACTGTTCGCGTTGGTCCTGGAGGAAGGCGGTGAGGCCTGCATTCTCAGCCAGTTCATAGAAATCATCATAAATCCCGGCTGCTCTCAAGAAATGATCACAAGGCCATTCACATGGCCGAACACCCGCGGTGCGAGGAAGATTATATTTGGGCCTCTTATCCTCCTCACTTTGCTTATACTTCGAGCTTCGGCTCAATGAGCCCCTCAAAAACCTCTTCATATTTTTCTGGAAATTTCTGAAATTTTTAGTAACTTCAAAATAAAAGTGAACGAAACTCAACAAAATTCAAAACCTCCAAAAATAATCGATGGAATTTTTCCAATAGAGTTTATACTATGAACTTGAGGTTGCTTCCTCGGAAAGTGTACCGTATGCTCATTGCCATTAACATGAAAAGTGACATTGCCTTTGGTGCAATCAATAACAGCCCCTACAGTATTCAAAAAGGGTCTTCCAGGAATAATAGACATACTATCGTCCTCGGGAATATCAAGGATAACAAAGTCCGTTAAAATAGTAAAGTTTGCAACCACAACATGCACATCCTCACAAATACTGACAGGTATAGCAGTTGATTTATCAGCCATTTGCAAAGATATTTTAGTAGGTGTAAACTTATTCAAATCAAAGTCTACTATATAAAGAGAGAGTCATAACACTAACACCGGCTCCAAGATCACATAAAGCAGTTTTAACATAGTTTCTTTTAATGGAGCATGGTATAGTTGGTACTCCTAGATCTCCAAGTTTCTTCGGAATTCCGCCCTTAAAAGTATAATTAGCAAGCATGGTGGAAATTTCAGCTTCCGGTATCTTTCTGTTATTTGTAACAACTTCTTTCATATACTTTAGCATAAGGATTCATTTTGAGCATATCAGTCAAACACATATGCAAGAAGATACGTCTAATCATTTCAGCAAAGCGCTCAAAATCCTCATCATCCTTTTTCTTGGATGGTTTGAGAGGAAAGGCATGGTTTCTAAACCCATGGTTCTCTTTCTTTACCGTGCTTCCTAGCAACAAAGTCTCTCTTATCATAACGTTGATTCTTTGATTGTGGGTTATCAAGATCAACAGCAGGTTCAATCTCTACATCATTATCATTACTAGGTTGAGCATCAATATGAACATCATCATTAACATTATTACTAGGTTCATGTTCATTACCAAATTGTGTTTCAGCATCAGAAATAGAAATATCATTGGGATTCTCAGGTGTGTCTACAACAGGTTCACTAGAAGCATGCAAAGTCCTATCATTTTTCTTTTTCTTCCTCTTAGAAGGACTAGGTGCATCAATAATATTTCATTGAGAATCTTGCCCAATTCTCTTAGGATGGCCCTCAGGATACAAAGGTTCCTGAGTCATTTTACCACCTCTAGTCATAACTCTAACAGCATTTTCATTTTTCTTACTATTTAATTCATTGAGAAAATCATTCTGAGCTTTGAGTACTTGTTCTACTTGAGTGGTAACCATAGAAGCATGTTTACTAATAAGTTTTAGTTCACCTTTAACATTAGCCATATAATCACTCAAGTGTTCAATCATATAAGCATTGCGTTTTAATTCTCTACCAAAATAAGCATTGAAGTCTTCTTGCTTAACCATAAAGTTATCAAACTCATCCAAACATTGGCTAGCAAACTTAGTAGGAGGGATTTCAGCTTTATCATATCTATAGAGAGAATTTACCTTTACTACCTGTGTCGGGTTATCAAGACCATGTACTTCTTCAACAGGCGGTAAATTAAGACCATGTATTTCTTCAATAGGAGGTAAATTCTTAACATCTTTCAGCTTTAATACCTTTTTCTTTCATAGATTTCTTTGCCTCTTGCATATCTTCAGGATTAAGAAATAGAATACCCCTTTTCTTCGGAGTTGGCTTAGGAGTTGGTTCTGGAATTGGATTAGGAAGTGTCCAATTATTTTCATTGGTCAACACATTATTCAATAGAATTTCAGCTTCATCTGGTGTTCTTTCCCTGAAAACACAACCAGCACAACTATCCAGGTGGTCTCTGGAAGCATCGGTTAGTCCATTATAGAAGATATCAAGTATTTCATTTTTCTTAAGAGGATGTCAGCAAATCATTAAGTAATTGGAGAAGCCTCCCCCAAGGTTGTGGGAGACTCTCTTCTTCAATTTGCACAAAATTATATATTTCCCTTAAAGCATCTTGTTTCTTATGAGCAGGGAAATATTTAGCAAAGAAGTAATAAATCATATCCTGGGGACTACACACACAACCAGGATCAAGAGAATTAAACCATATCTTAGCATCACCCTTTAATGAGAATGGAAATAATTTAAGGATATAATAATAGCGAGTTTTCTCATCATTAGTGAACAGGTGGCTATATCATTTAATTTAGTAAGATGTGCCACAACAGTTTCAGATTCATAGCCATAGAAAGGATCAGATTCAACTAAAGTAATGATCTAGGATCAATAGAGAAATCATAATCCTTATCAGTAACAAAGATAGGTGAAGTAGCATAAGCAGGATCATATTTCATTCTAGCATTCAAAGTTTTTTGTTTCAGCTTAGCTAATAATTTCTTAAGATCACTCCTATCATTGCAAGCAAGAAAGTCTCTAGCAGTTTCTTCATCCATAACATAACCATCTGGAACAACATGCAATTCATATCTAGGGGGAGAATCTTCATCATCACTTTCATCAATATTATCAATTTCAATAATTTCATTTTCTCTAGCCCTAGCAAGTTGTTCATCAAGAAATTCACCAAGTGGCACAGTAGTATCAAGCATAGAAGTAGTTTCATCATAAGTATCATGCATAGCAGAAGTGGCATCATCAATAACATGCGACATATCAGAATTAATAGCAGAATCAGGTTTAGGTGTCGCAAGCTTACTCAAAACAGAAGGTGAATCAAGTGCAGAGCTAGATGGCAGTTCCTTACCTCCCCTCGTAGTTGAGGGATAAATCTTGGTTCTTGGATCTTTCAAGTTCTTCATAATGATAAGCAGATATAAATCCTAAGTGACTCAAAGAATAGAGCTATGCTCCCCGGCAATTGTGCCAAAAAATAGTCTTGATAACCCACAAGTATAGGGGATCGCAATAGTTTTCGAGGGCAGAGTATTCAACCCAAATTTATTGATTCGACACAAGGGGAGCCAAAGAATATTATCAAGTATTAGCAGCTGAGTTGTCAATTCAACCACACCTGGAAACTTAATATCTGCAGCGAAAACTATTTAGTAGCAAAGTAATATGATAGTAGTGGTAACGGTAGTAGAAGGTAACCAGTAGCAAAGTAATATTTTTTGGTGTTTTGTAGTGATGATAAATAGAAATTGTCGGTGGGAACGACACCTATGGGATCACAAGAATCCCTACTGGTTAGCGGGGCGCGGGGTCGTGAGAAGAGCGGATCAAACAGATAGCACACGGTTCGTTTATCCAGGTTCGGGCCGCGAGGATGCGTAAAACCCTACTCCTGCTTTGGTGGATTGTATATCTGTGTTCTTGAGCTAGCTATGGGGCGTGAGGAGCTCCAAAAAGCCGAATCCTTCCCCTGGTCGCCTCGGGCCTCCTTTTATAGAAAAGGGGTTGCCACAGTGGCACACAGGAGGTGGAAAGGGTACAGTGCTGCGAGGTTATCCCTCGCATCACATGACAAGGCGCATTTAATGCGTCTTACTTATGTGTCCTTGCTTTATTGGGGACGGGGGAGAAACCTATCTCGTCCGTCGCGCTCCTTCTTGTTGACACGTGCCCTGGCCAGCGACGCCTACGATGCCATGTAGGTAGGCAGGCAGCTGAGGTGGCGCAGTGGTGGGTCTTCACGAAGATCTGCATGCCGCCACGCAGGTGCCTGCCCAGCTGGTTGGGTCGGCAGCTGCATGCATGCGGTGGTGGAGGTTTAGTCGGCGTGGGCCTAATGGTGGCCCTGCGGGTGTCCTCGGTAAGGGCCTTGCCGGGGCCTCGGCAAGGGTCTTGCCGACGCGCCTGCTGTCATCCCCGGCAAGGCGCTTGCCGGGGGTCCTTATGGTCTTCCTCGGCTGGGATCCCGCCAAGGGTTGTCGTCTCCTTAGTGCGTATTTGATCTTGATGTCTTCACAAAGATTCTGCATGCCGCCACAGGGATGTCTCCCGAATCCTTGCCCTTTGGGGGCAGTGGACTCAAGGGTGATTTGCTCCGTAGGCGCGGGACGAGTCGCCGCGGCAAGGGTCTTGCCGGGGCTGCTAGAACTGTCTCCCGGCAAGGATCTTGCCGGGGGAGTCCGCTTCGTCCCCTTTGCTCTTCGTGGTCTTGGCCTTGGCGTTGTTCTAGTTCTCTTGAGCTTCGGTCTTACCCTGGCTCACCTCCCTTGCCTTGCTTGGTGTGGTGGTATCCACGGCTCAGACTGCCCGTGCACAGTTATAGGGGTACAAAAAGTGTACCCCCTCTTTTTGTACATCAACAGGAGCCCCCGGGCCTGGGCCACACATAAGCGCAACGCGTTGTTGGGCTAGGCCCAAAAACGGTGCGCGGGCAGGCCGGGCAGTTTTTACCGCGGTAAGATTCTTCGCGCGCTGCGCTTCCCACGATTCCCGCGCGTGGAGCGGCATGGGGAGGCGCGTGTAACGTGGGCGGCATGCGTGGGGTTGGTTCCCGCAGGCATGCGTCACATCCTAGTAAAGGGGTGGTTCGCGCCTTCCCCATAAACGGAGGGAGGCGTGGAGGCGCGGCCATTTACTGAATGGGGCTGAGGCGCGGTCTTCAAGGCGTCCACTCCCCACGATCACGGGGTGGGGAGTGGTCGTCTCACCCGTCCCCTCGGTTCTGCACGTCCGCCACGTGTCTCCCATGCGCCTGGGGTGGCAAACGGTGGAGGCGGGAAACCGGGCCGTCGCTGGTTGGGGCGGCGGGTCGGTCCTGGCTCCCTGCGCCTTCCGTATCTTGATTGGCCGAGCGGGGCGGCCGAGCCCCAACCCCGATCCTTTATAAAGAGCGGGAGGGGGGATGGCGTCCCGCATTCTTTCATCTTCTTCTTCCTTCAGCTTCTGCTCCTCCCTTCCATCCGTCATGGAGAGAGGGAATCCCGGTCCTTCAACAGTGGCGGCGAGGGTCGCCGCTCGACAACGCGTCCCTCCTTCTCCTGCGCCTGCGGTGGCAGAGCCAGCCGCGAGGGGAAGGGGAGGGGGCGAGGCCGTGGGCGAGGCCGGGGCGCTCGGGGAAGAGGAGGACGGGGTGGCGCGCCGGCCTCGCCTCCGCCAGCAGCTCCTCCTCCAATGGAGGGCCATGTTGGGGATGACCCTTGTGAGTTCTTCGTCAGGCTGCGCCGGCCGCCGCGCCGTCGCCTTCGTCTCCCGACTCCATTTGCGCGGGAGATGGAGCTGGATCCGCCGGAGTCGTTGCGGCTGCACATGAGGGGCTGCGGGATCAGTGACACGCGGGTCCGCGTCGACTTCCCCTCACGTGATGTATCTTCGTCGGGGATGGAAGACGTTTGCTCATATCCACCACTTGACGGAGGGGCTCACTCTCCATTTTAAGCTGATGGAGGGTGGCCTTCTGATAGAGGCAAAGGTGTCCCGATGTTTCGATGAGATGGTGGCTATCGTTTTCTGTGGGAGTCGACCTTGACGATCCGACTACGAATGTGTGAGACGTCGCGCCTTAGCAATCGCTAAACCAACTTCCGAGGGTTATTGACCACGCCGGAGCACGATCAACTTGACCACGAGGGTCTGTTTCCTGCGAGCAAACGAAGAACAAGCAAGAAACTGAGATTGCAATCTGGATATTGCGAATATAAGATGAAAGCTTTATTGATCAAGTGGGGTTCTGTGACGTCTTGGTCTGGTCGTTGGATACAAACGAAGTACGCGAAGTTGCAGCTATGGCAAACTTTTAATCTAAACAAAACCCAAAGCCTAAACGATGCCCTAAGGGTTTTATATATGGAGGAGAGAGGGGGAATTTCGTGGCCCTTGGTGGAGGGGTCCGAAACCAACCCTAACTCTTGTTTCCCCACACATACGAACTCTAAAAATAGCCTATACTTAAGTACTTCGAAAATACATGGGCCTGGCCCAATAATAAGGTGACGCAGCACCTAAAATAGCCTCTGGATGAAATTTATGAAGTGGCATCTTGTATATTTCGTCCCATGCTTCATGCACTCATTATGGTGCCTTCAGAGTCCTGGAATCATCACTTGTAACTCCGTTCTTGTTCCCCTTGCGCATGCCATCATCTCCATGCTTGAACTTGCTCCAAGGTTCATCTTTCTTGTCCAAGCTAGGCCCTTCATTTGTAAGCAAAACAAATGTATCCAATTTAGGCAGCATCATATTCTCATGAACATTAGAATCGTTACCAAGAAACGAAAGTACCTGATAATTCAATTGGCGTGCGCGAGCTCTAGTAATCGGTCCAGTATGTATAGCAGCAGGGGCTGTGGGTGTAACAATGGTATTGATGTCCTCATCACCTTCTCTCCGTCAAGGTCTTCGGGCTCTTTGGGACCCATGCAAGGTGCTGCGTGGAGAGCTCTTCTGATAGTGAAGACTCCTCCTCGGGCGGGAGTGACGAGGAGGACAGCGGCAGCGACGACGAGGGTAGTAGGCGGCAGGATGACGGGTCCGACTAGGTGTCGGGTGTCGCTTCGTGCGGCACCGGCGACCCCATCATCCGTGTCGCCGGCTCTCTGAACTTCTCAGGGTCGTCTCCTTGGGCGGCTGGCGTTGGGAGGCTGCGGAAGAGGAAGAGGGCGGGCGGCAAGGCCGTCAAGTCGGAGTACGCGGGCACCGACGCCTTCGACGCATGCTGACGTCCTGCCGCCTCGTCTTCGAGCTCTGCTTCCAGCGCCGCCATCACCATCCAGCCTTTGGACGGCCACCAAGATGTTCTCTTGGTGTCTTCTGCCACCCATAGCTCGCCTAGGCTCTCCTTTTGTCCCTTTCGCCTCCTTGACCTGCCTCCTAAGGAGAGGGACAAGAAAGGGATTACGGGCACCTTATCTCTTTTTAGTTTGTAAGCCTTCGGGCCTTTGTTGAATTTAAAACTTGTAATCCCATCATTCATGTTTTTCATTCCCTATGGACTGTACCTGAGTGGAATGTTTTTTTAATGAAAAAGGGATGCTTGCCGGGTCATTTATTTGCGGGTGGAACCCACGACAAGGAGTGAATCCTTGATATCTTCAAGATAAACATTTCCTTGCCCGGCAATAGGCCTTGCCGTCTCCCCACTTCGCCCGACCTTCCTCACGCCTTTGGCGGAGGCAGGGATGAGGCGGGTTCAGGCTCCTTGTTTCATCCTTTCGCTGCCGCGACTACGACCAAACTTGGCCCCAGGAACGAGCCCTAGGGCCTAGAGTTATGGGAGCATGGTAGCTTAGGGGAAAACGAGGTTTCACATACCTCAGTCCATAATGGAATGCATGATAAGGGATGAAGAACTTATCTGAAGCTGCAGTCCCTGGCAACCCTGGTTCACCGTGGGTGAATCTTTGCTCTTGCAGCCCCGGCAATACTAGCTTGCCGGGGGCTAGATGCCGGTCTGTTCCTCTTTTTTTTCTCCCCAAGTGGTTCGACACGGATATTTGTGTGTCCTGTGAACCAAAGAAGACAAAAGAAAGACAAAGAGACTCACACTCGACCTCTAAGCTAGGGGTTAGTCGCCGCTAAGCACTATCAACCCTAACCAAGGACGAGACTTGACCTAGCATGCATGCTATAACTTAGGGCGCCAGCGCTTCATTTATTTATGCTCAGGGTCTGCGCCTGGCTTTGTACAAAGGGTTACATGCGTCATCGGCAAGGCTCGTACAAAAGGTGGCTTGCCGGGGGGGGCCCAACAAGCCGCGCCTCATGGGTAAAACTTGCAAAGATGCTCAATGTTCCAGGAGTTACTCACCGAAACGGCATCTTCGGTCTCCAGGCGGACTGCGCCGGGCCTGGTGACTCGTATTACCCGATAAGGGCCTTCCCACTTTGGCGTCAACTTGTAGGAATTCTTGGCCGATTGAACGCGCCGAAGAACAAGGTCGCCTTCCTCAAAGCTTCGGGCATGAACCTTGCGGCTATGGTAGCGGCGCAAGGCTTGCTGGTAGCGCGCTGCTCTCACAGCCGCCTGAAGACGATCTTCCTCAAGGAGCGTTGCGTCATCTTGCCGCAATTGCTCTTGCTCAAGCTCGTCATAAGCGAGTACTCGAGGTGACCCGTATATCAGTTCCTTGGGGAGAACTGCTTCTGCCCCGTATACCAGGGCAAAGGGTGTCTGGCCGGTGGCTCGATTTGGTGTCGTTCTGATTGACCAAAGAACCGCCGACAATTCATCAATCCAGTGCCTTCCACTCTTGTGCAGTCTGTCAAAGGTCTTTGTCCTCAGGCCTCGTAGTACTTCAGCATTTGCCCTCTTAGCTTGACCATTGCTTCGTGGGTGAGCAACGGAAGGGAAACAGACCTTGCTGCCGAGGTCTTGAATATATTGCATGAAGGTGTGGCTTGTGAACTGTGTGCCGTTGTCGGTGATAACCCTATTGGGTACACCAAAACGGCACACCAGTCCTTTGAAGAACTTGACGACTGACTGTGCTGTGACCTTCCTCACTGCTTCCACTTCTGGCCACTTTGTGAACTTGTTGACTGCAACGTACAAGTACTCAAAGCCCCCGAAGCACGGCGGAAAGGGCCCAGTATGTCGAGCCCCCAGACCGAGAAAGGCCAGGAGAGAGGAATGGTTTGAAGGGCTTGAGCTGGCTGATGAAGCTTCTTTGAATGGAACTGACACGCTTCACACCTGGTGACTAGTGTCGTCGCATCCTGGAGGGCGGTGGGCCAGAAGAAGCCTTGCCGAAACGCTTTGCCGGCAAGGGCCCTTGACCCAATGTGGGATCCACATATGCCTCCATGTATCTCCGCCAACAGCCCCAGTCCTTCCTCTCGAGGGATACACTTCAATTTCAAGCCATTCGACCTCTTTCTGTACAGGACGTCATCGACGAACTGGTACATAGTAGAGCGACGGGCTACTTTTTCCGCTTCTTCCTGCTCCTCAGGAAGTTCCCCTGTTTGGAGGAATCGGACGGTATGCTGTGCCCACGCTGGAGCCTGGGGCTCGACGGCGAGGACTAAAGGCATTTCCTCCGCTATCGGAGCGGCTGTCTCCATGGCAAGAGCTTGATGCTCTGTCGGAGCTAGCCGTCCCGTGGTGGGCTCAGTGTCTCCGGCAACATCGGAAAGTGCATTATATCGACTAGAGGGGGGTGAATAGGCGATTTTTATGAAAGTCTTCAAAACGTGGAAGTTTCGAAGACAAACGATAGAAATAAACCTATTACCATGCAGCGGAAGGTAGACTACACTAGGCAAACCATAGTCAAGTATTCAATGGAGTGAGAGCACAATGACTAATAGCAGCAATGTAGTAAGGATCAGGTAGGAAGATATTATGAAGCCAAACAGAACACGCAGTCACTCAGTGAAGACAAAAGATAGTGCAAACATACAATGACTTCACAAGGAGTAATAGTAAGTAAAGGGGAAGGGAAGGATGAAACCAGTGACTCGTTGGAGACAATGATTTGTTGGACCAGTTCCAGTTGCTGTGACAACTGTACGTCTGGTTAGGGCGGCTAGGTATTTAAACCTGAGGACACACAGTCCCGGACACCCAGTCCTGAACACGCAGCTCAGGACACCCAGTCCTCACCGTATTCCCCTTGAGCTAAGGTCACACAGACCTCGCCCAATCACTCTGGTAAGTCTTCAAGGTAGACTCCCAAACCTTCACAGACTTCGTTCACCGGCAATCCACAATGTCTCTTGGATGCTCAGAACGCGACGCCTAACCGGCTGGAGGATCACAGTCCTCAAGTGTAATAAGTCTTCAGATCACACAGACAAGAAGACTTAAGTGATGCTTCTCTTGGCTCTGGTGGTTAGGGCTTTATCCTCGCAAGGAATTCTCTCTCAAAGGCTTCGAGGTGGGTTGCTCTCAAACGACAAAAGCCGTACACTAACTCTGAGCAGCCAACCATTTATGGTTGTAGGGGGTGGGCTATTTATAGCCACTAGGCAACCCGACCTGATTTGTCCGAAATGACCCTGGGTCACTAAGGAACTGACACGTGTTCCAACGGTCAGATTTCAAACTCACACGACAACTTTACTTGGGCTACAAGCAAAGCTGACTTGTCCGACTCTGGACAAGATTCGCTCTCATAGTCTTCACTCGAAGACATAGGTTTTGGTTAAGCATCACTTCAGTCATTCTGACTGGTTCTCTTGGACCCCACTTAACAGTACGGTGCTTCCTATGACTCAACAAAGAAGAAGAAGAACTACGAAAGATCTAAGTCTTCGAGCTCCATAGGCTTCATGCGATGTCTTCTCTTGTCATAGTCTTCAATGTGAATATCTTCATATACCACCTTTGACATCAATGTCTTCATACATTTTTAGGGGTCATCTCTGGTAGGAAAACCGAATCAACGAGGGACTTCTACCTGTGTTATCCTGCAATTGTCACAAACACATTAGTCCCTCAAATAGGTTTGTCGTCAATACTCCAAAACCAACTAGGGCTGGCACTAGATGCACTTACAAATCCTTGCCGGCGGCTTCGAGGAGCTCGGCGGGAAAGTACTTGCCGTTGTACTTTTCGCCAACGTCAGGTTTGAAGGTGCGGTGAGTGGGCCACTGGAACTGCCGCAGCTCACGGGTAAAAGCCGGACAGCCTACCTCGTAAGGTAGGCCTCCAGGGCTCTCCAGGGCCGGGTGGTTCACAGCAGGCCCTGCTCGCCTGTCTGACTGGTGGCGCGCTCCGCGCCGGCGCTCGATAGTGGTTCGAGCGTCTTCATGGGCTCGTTCCCGAAGAACTTGGCGCTGGTCACAGTGGGTCCGCGGGTCAGACGATGTTATGGAGATGTCGTCGCCCGCGATGTCGCGACGAGCCGGCGTCTGCGGTACCGGATGGGGAAGAGGTGAATGCACCATGGTCGCGGCGCCGCTGGCTTTTCCCCCACTGGTCCGCGGGGCTCCATCGGAGCGTCGACCCGGGGGCCCCACCGGACTTGGTTCGTCTTTGTTGGCCACCGCAACAAGGCTTCGGATAGTGGCTCTCCATTCGTCGAGTTTCCCCGTAGTGGGAGGAAAGTCGAGGAGCAACTGCACGCGCGCCAGGGCCTCTGCTGGCATCGGTGGCGGCGAAACCTGCACGAATCGCGACGCGCTTTGACTTCTGACCATGTCAGAGGAGCTCTATCACGACCCCGCGGTCGCATGCCGTTTTCACCAGCGCCTCAGCGAGTGGGCAGGTCTTCTACGTCCCGGGAGTGGCGCTCGGGGCTCTTCCCGCAGTGACGTCCGGGATCTTCGGCGTGATTAGGCCGTTCGTCGCGCGCTGTTGGTGCTAGCGTGGGAGTCTTGGAGGCCCTTGCGTCGCCTTCGGGCGGGGCGGCGATGACCTTGGAGGCCCCGCTCCACCCGCGAAGGGCTTGGCTCCGCCTTTGGATTTGGCGACGTGTGGCCCGTTACCAGGCGCGCAAACATCGCCGCCTCCCAAACTCCGGCTACTGGGATGGTGTTGGTGTTCGCGAGCAGCGCCCCGGGTCCTTTCTGCGACCGGTCCGCTGCTCGCCCGCGTCGGGACGGGCTGTCCAGCTTCCGACTGGCCAACCGCCACCGTCGTCTTCTTCTTGGGCGCCATGATGATGAAGAAGCGCCGAACTAACTGCTAAAGCCGATTCTCACAACTGTGTTCCCCTACCTGGCGCGCCAAAGATGTCGGTGGGAACGACACCTATGGGATCACAAGAATCCCTACTATGGTTAGCAGGGCGTGGGGTCGTGAAAAGAGCGGATCAAACAGATAGCACACGGTTCATTTATCCAGGTTCGGGCCGCGAGGATGCGTAAAACCCTACTCCTGCTTTGGTGGATTGTATATCTGTGTTCTTGAGCTAGCTATGGGGCGTGAGGAGCTCCAAAAAGCTGAATCCTTCCCCTGGTCGCCACGGGCCTCCTTTTATAGAAAAAAGGGGTTGCCACAGTGGCACACAGGAGGTGGAAAGGGTACAGTGCTGCGAGGTTATCCCTCGCATCACATGACAAGGCGCATTTAATGCGTCTTGCTTAGGTGTCCTTGCTTTATCGGGGACGGGGGAGAAACCTGTCTCGTCCGTCGCCGCTCCTTCTTGTGTTGACACGCGCCCTGGCCAGCGACGCCTGCGATGCCATGTAGGTAGGCAGGCAGCTGAGGTGGCGCAGTGGTGGGTCTTCACGAAGATCTGCATGCCGCCACGCAGGTGCCTGCCCAGCTGGTTGGGTCAGCAGCTGCATGCATGCGGTGGTGGAGGTTTAGTCGGCGTGGGCCTGATGGTGGCCCCGCGGGTGTCCTCGGTAAGGGCCTTGTCGGGGCCCCGGCAAGGGTCTTGCCGAGGCGCCTGCTGTCATCCCCGGCAAGGCGCTTGCCGGGGGCCTTATGGTCTTCCTCGGCTGGGATCCCGCCAAGGGTTGTCGTCTCCTTAGTGCGTATCTGATCTTGAATGTCTTCACAAAGATCTGCATGCCACCACGGGGATGTCTCCCGAATCCTTGCCCTTTGGGGGCAGTGGACTCAAGGGTGATTTGCTCCGTAGGCGCGGGACGAGTCACCGCGGCAAGGGTCTTGCCAGGGCTGCTAGAACTGTCCCTTGACAAGGATCTTGCCGGGGGAGTCCGCTTCATCCCCTTTGCTCTTCATGGTCTTGGCCTTGGCGTCGTTCTAGTTCTCTTGAGCTTCGGTCTTATCCTGGCTCACCTCCCTTGCCTTGCTTGGTGTGGTGGTATCCGCGGCTCAGACTGCTCATGCACAGTTATAGGGGTACAAAAAGTGCACCCCTCTTTTTGTACACCGACAGAAATGGAAAAGTAAATAAGCGAAGAACAATATATGGAAAGCTCGTAGGCAATGGATCGCTGATAGAGAATTATGCCGGATGCGGTTCATCATGTAACAGTCATAACCTAGGGTGACACAGAACTAGCTCCAGTTCATCAATGTAATGTAGGCATGTATTCCGAATATAGTCATACATGCTTATGGAAAAGAACTTGCATGACATCTTTTGTCCTACCCTCCCGTGGCAGCGGGGTCCTATTGGAAACTAAGGGATATTAAGGCCTCCTTTTAATAGAGTACCGGACCAAAGCATTAGCACATAGTGAATACATGAACTCCTCAAACTACGGTCATCACCGGGAGTGGTCCCGATTAGTGTCACTTCGGGGTTACCGGATCATAACACATAGTAGGTGACTATAGACTTGCAAGATAGGATCAAGAACTCTCATATATTCATGAAAACATAATAGGTTTAGATCTGAAATCATGGCACTCGGGCCCTAGTGACAAGCATTAAGCATAGCAACATCAATCTCAGAACATAGTGGATACTAGGGATCAAACCCTAACAAAACTAACTCGATTACATGATAAATCTCATCCAACCCATCACCGCCCAGCAAACCTATGATGGAATTACTCACGCACGGCGGTGAGCATCATGAAATTGGTGATGGAGGATGGTTGATGATGATGATGGCGATGGATTCCCCTCTTCGGAGCCCCGAACGGACTCCAGATCAGCCCTCCCGAGAGAGTTTAGGGCTTGGCGGCGGCTCCATATCTTAAAACGCGATGAATCCTTCTCCCTGGTTTTTTTCTCCCGGAAAGTTAATATATGGAGTCAGGGTTGAGGTCGGTGGAGCGTCAGGGGGCCCACGAGGCGGGGGGGCGCCCAAGGGGGGTAGGGCGCGCCCCCACCCTCGTGGACAGGTCGAGGCCCCCCTGACGTGGATCTTCCTTCCAGTATTTTTTATATATTCCAAAATAATTCTCCGTTGATTTCCAGGTCATTCCGAGAACTTTTATTTTTGCACAAAAATAACACCATGGTGATTCTGCTGAAAACAACGTCAGTCCGGGTTAGTTGCATTCAAATCATGCAAGTTAGATTCCAAAACAAGGGCAAAAGTGTTTGGAAAAGTATATACGACGGAGACGTATCATGCCACTAGGTGAATTTCTTGATGAACAACTTGCTAGGGCTAGAGAGAATGAAATTATTGAAACTGATAATATTGATGAAAGTGATGATGAAGATTCTCCCCCTAGATATGAATTGCCTGTTGTTCCTGAGGGTTACGTTATGGATGAAGAAACTGCTAGAGACTTCTTACCTTGCAATGACAGATCTGATCATGAGAAATTATTAGTTAAGCTTAAAGAAGAGTGTTTGAATGCTAGAATGAAATACGACCCTGCTTTTGCTACTTCACCTATCTTTATTTGTGATAAGGATTATGATTTCTCTGTCGATCCTGAGTTAATTACTTTGGTTGAATCTGATCCTTTTTATGGCTATGAATCTGAAACTGTTGTGGCACATCTTACTAAATTAAATGATATAGCCACCCTATTTACACATGATGAGAAAACTCGCTATTACTTTATCCTTAAGTTGTTTCCATTCTCATTAAAGGGTGATGCTAAAACATGGTTTAATTCTCTTGATCCTGGTTGTGTGCGTAGTCCCCAGGATATGATTTATTACTTCTCTGCTAAATATTTCCCCGCTCATAAGAAACAAGTTGCCTTGAGGGAAATATACAATTTTGTGCAAATTGAAGAAGAGAGTCTCCCACAAGCTTGGGGAGGCTTCTCCGATTACATAATGCTTTGCCTGATCATCCTCTTAAGAAAAATGAAATACTTGATATCTTTTATAATGGACTAACCGATACTTCCAGAGACCACCTCGATAGTTGTGTTGGCTGTGTTTTTAGGGAAAGAACTGTTGATCAAGCTGAATTGCTATTGAATAATATGTTGACTAATGAAAATAATTGGACACTTCCTGAACCAACTCCTAAGCCAACTCCGAAGAAAAGGGGTATTCTATTTCTAAGTCCTGAAGATATGCAAGAGGCAAAGAAATCTATGAAAGAAAACGGTATTAAAGCTGAAGATGTTAAGAATTTACCACCTATTGAAGAAATACATGGTCTTGATAACCCGACACGGGTAGTAAAGGTAAATTCTCTCTATAGATTTGATAAATGTGAAATCCCATTTACTAAGTTTGCTAGCCAATGCTTGGATGAGTTTGATGACTTTATGCTTAAACAAGAAAACTTCAATGCTTATGTTGGTAGACAATTGAAACACAATGCTGATATGCTTGAACACTTGAGTGATTATATGTCTAGAGTAAAAGGTGAACTTAAACTTATTAGTAAACATGCTTCTATGGTTACCACTCAAGTAGAACAAGTACTTCAAGCTCAGAATGATTTTCTCAATGAATTAAATAATAAGAAAAATGATAATTCTGTTAGAGTTATGACTAGAGGTGGTAAAATGACTTAGGAACCTTTGTATCCTGAGGGCCATCCTAAGAGAATTGAGCAAGATTATTAGAGAATTAATATTGATGCACCTAGTCCTTCAAGAGGAAGAAAAAGTAAAATGATAGGACTTTGCATGCTTCTAGTGAACCTGTTGTTGACACACTTGAGAATCCCAATGATATTTCTATTTCTGATGCTGAAACACAATCTGGTAATGAACATGAACCTAGTGATAATGTTAATGATGATGTTCATGTTGATGCTCAACCTAGCAATAATGATGATGTAGAAATTGAACCTGATGTTGATCTTGATAACCCACAATCAAAGAATCAATGTTATGATAAGAGAGACTTCGTTGCTAGGAAACACGGTAAAGAAAGAGAACCATGGGTTCAGAAACCCATGCCTTTTCCTCCCAAACCATCCAAGAAAAAGGATGATGAGGATTTTGAGCGCTTTGCTGAAATGATTAGACTATCTTTTTGCGTATGCGTTTGACTGATATGCTTAAAATGAACCCTTATGTTAAGTATATGAAAGATGTTGTTGCAAATAATAGAAGATACCGGAAGTTGAAATTTCCACCATGCTTGCTAATTATACTTTTAAGGGTGGAATACCAAAGAAACTAGTAGATCCAGGAGTACCGACTATACCATGCTCCATTGAAAGAAACTATGTTAAAACTGCTTTATGTGATCTTGGGGCTAGTGTTAGTGTTATGCCTCTCTCTTTATATCGTAGACTTGATTTGAATAAGTTGACACCTACTGAAATATCTTTGCAAATGGCTGACAAATCAACTGCTATACCTGTCGGTATTTGTGAGGATGTGCCTGTTGTGGTTGCAAATGTTACTATTTTAACGGACTTTGTTATTCTTGATATTCCCGAGGACGATAGTATGTCGATTATCCTTGGTAGACCCTTTTTGAATACTGTAGGGGCTGTTATTGATTGCAACAAAGGCAATGTCACTTTTCATGTTAATGGTAATGAGCATACGGTACACTTTCCGAGGAAACAACCTCAAGTCCACGGTATAAATTCTATTGGAAAAATTTCAACAATCACTATTGGAGGTTTTGAATTTCCTCTTCCTACTATCAAGAAGAAATATGATATTCTTATTGTTGGGGATGTGCATATCCCCGTTGAGGTAACCTAGTGTTATTAGAAAATTCTCCGGTTTCATGTTATTCGAAATGAGTTTGTTAACAAGACCTGATCAACCTTGTTAGTGGATTCCTTTTGATGAGCATGAGATAGAAGAATTTAGAAAGCACAACTCTCTGTACCCTCTTTTTACTTTCTGTTATTTATGTTAAATAAAACAAAAGTAGTATTTTTTGTCTGTTTTCTGAATTATCCTTGCAATAAAAAATACCCTGAGAATAAAAGTTCTCCAAATGCCCTGAAAATTTAATATGATTTTTTTCTAGAATATTTGAGAATATCTGGCACTGAGAACACACCAGGCGGACCCACCACGTGCCCACGAGGGTGGAGGGCGTGCCCTACCCCCTAGGCGCGCTCCCTGCCTCGTGGACCCCACGTGGGTCCCCTCCACTTATCCTTGCACCCACACACTTCGTCTTGCTCCAGAAAAAATCATCAACCAGCTCAAACCCTAGTTCTTGCTCATCTTGCTGCCATTTTCGATCTCCTTGCTCAAAGCTCCTCTCACAAAACTGCTTTGGGGGA
Source organism: Triticum urartu (assembly GCF_003073215.2). Classification (NCBI taxonomy): domain Eukaryota; kingdom Viridiplantae; phylum Streptophyta; class Magnoliopsida; order Poales; family Poaceae; genus Triticum; species Triticum urartu. The sequence goes on along the minus strand of NC_053022.1, from coordinate 483,662,534 downwards.
TTGTTCTTTCGTATGTGACTCCTCCAATGGTCCAATTAGTTTTTGTTCTAGTGCTTTATTTATTGCAAATTTTTGCTGCTTAGGTGACCGTGTCTTGAGATTGCATGTCAAATTTATGTGGTCAAAAGTAGTTTTAATGCATGATATAGCCTCTAGGCACTTGTAGGAGTAGTTAGTATCAATCTTGTTGAGTTTGGTTCACTTTTATTTTAAGTTACTAAAAATTTCAGAAACTTTCAGAAAAAGATGAAGAGATTTTTGAGGGGCTCATCAAGACGAAGCTCGAAGGATAAGCAAAGTGAAGAGAACAAGAAGCCCAAGTATAATCTCCCTCGTACTGTGGAGGTTCGACCATGTGAATGGCCTTGTGATGAGTTCTTGAGAGAAGCTGGGATTCATGAAGATTTTTATCATTTGGCTGAGAATGTAGGCCTCACCGCCTTCCTCCACGACTAGCGTGAACAGTACCTCTTACTCACCAATATCTTTGTGCAAAACTTTCATTTCCATGCTAGGAGATCACCACCTTCGATGGAATTTTATTTATATGATGAGAATAAGGAGATGTCACTTTATGATTGTTGCCAGGTTTGTTTAATACCCTTTGAGGGCAGCATAGAGGAACCACATCATATTGATGTGGAGGGATTTATTGATATGATTGTTGTAGGGGAAACGAGGAAAGTTTCCGATGCGGGAATCACTAGCATACATTTTCCTGTTCTGCGTTACTTCTCAATATTTGCTAGTAGATGCTTAATTGGTCGCGGGAACTGTGGAAACCTTAGTGCCCCTGATATTGTTATTTTGCGCCATGCCTTGTTTCAGGACACTACTTTCAGTTTAGGCACTATTGTTGCTAAACGGTTAAATCTTAACCGTACTAAGGGCCCCGTCCTCGGAGGCATCTTTGCCTCGCGCCTTGCTGCACACTTTAACATACCTATCAGGCATTATGAGAAAGAGGAAAAGTTGTCGCCTTCTATTGCTCTAGGTTATAAGAGTATGGTAGCACATGATTTATTGTTAAGGATAAGAATAAGACACTTAAATATAAATTTATGTTTAACAAAAAATATTGTGAGTTTATTACCTTGCATGCGCCCTCTTTGTTCAACATATTTTCAGGCATATACCTTGTTCTGCCGGAGGCCATTCATGCCTACCGGAGCCAGATGCCAGCTGCAGAGCCGGAGCCACCATCTGACCCTCACCGTCACTCTGTTTATCAGTGGAATTAGGAGGAGATTGCCAGCCAGTGGCAATCTGAGGACCCTTCTCAGTACGACCCCAACTACAGTTTTGATCCATGGGCATAGACCAACTTAGGCCAAAAACCTAAGCTTGGGGGAGTACGTATCTCTCACCGACATTACATTCATGTTCACACACTCATGCCAGTTGTCGGTGCTCATACTTTTTCATTGTATCATCGATGCTAGTTTAATTTTCTTTTTAAGCTTTCTTCTTGTGTGTTTGAAAAACCTTAAGAAAAACCAAAAAAATAGTTGTAGCTTTTAGTTAGTTTACTTTCCACGCATGTAGTAGTAGTAATTAAAAAGAAAACCCAAAAAGATTTCTCGTTCTTCTTTTGCTTGTTGGGAGCTTTCCCGTGTAAATAGTTTTGTTTTATTTCTTTCCTTTGGGGGTCGAGAGGAGAAGACCATAATGAAAATGTTCAATCGCTCTTATATGCATTATTGTTGATCTAACAAAGAGCCCATGTTGCCTTGTCTTCTCTCTTGAATTGAACGCTGGCAGATTCCATCTTAGTCCAATGCACGTGCACTATTATTATTATCCACACTATTCGGTCGTGAAAGTGAAAGGCAATAATGATGATATATGATGAACTGATTGAGATGAGAAAAGCTGGTATGAACTCGACCGCGCTTGTTTTTGTAAATATGATTAGTTCATCATTCCCGATTCATCCTATTATGAAAGAAACATGTTTATAATGACAATTAGAGATTGTAGTTGCTTATGCCATGATTAATTAGCTAGGAGTTTGTAATGGTTTACCTTGCGTGCCAACATGCTATTAAAACGGTTGTGATGTGGTATGATAGGGTGGTATCCTCCTTTGAATGATTCGAGTGGCTTGACTTGGCACATGTTCATGCATGTAGTTGAAACAAAATCAACATGGCCTCTACGATATTTATGTTCATGGTGCATTATATCCTCCTCATGCTTGCATTCGGTGTTGATTAATTTTAATGCATGTCCATGACTGTTGTCGCTCTCCAGCTGGTCGCTTCCCAGTCTTTTTCTAGCCTTCACTTGTACTAAGCGGGAATACTGCTTGTGCATCCAATTCCATAAACCCCAATGTTATTCCATATGAGTATCTACCTGCCGTTCCAAGTAAATTTGTATGTGCCAAACTCTAAACCTTCAAATAAACATTCTGTTTTGTATGCTCGAATAACTCATGTATCAACTAGGGTTGTTTGTATCCTCCATGCTAGGCGGGTTATTCTCAAGAGGAGTGGACTCCGCTCCTCATTCATGAGAAAATAGCTGGTCACCGGGATGCCCAGTCCCATGCTCAAATCAAATCAAAATAATTGCAAACAAAACTCCCCCAGGATTGTTGTTAGTTGGAGGCACCCGTTGTTTCGGGCAAGCCATGGATTGATGCTACTTTGTGGTGGGGGAGTATAAACTTTACCATTCTGCTTGGGAACCGCCTATAATGTGTGTAGCATGGAAGATATCGAGATCTCTCGGTTGTTATGTTGATAATGAAAGTACACCGCTCAAAATATTATTCATCTCTATTTCAAAATCGAGCTCTGGCACCTCTACAAATCCCTGCTTCCCTCTACGAAGGGCTTATCCATTTAGTTTTATGCTGAGTCATCATCCTCTTATTAAAAAGTACTAGTTGGAGAGCACCGCTGTCATTTGCATCCATTACTGTTAGTTTACGTTGAGTATGACTGTGACTAGATCTCTTTTACCATGAATTACAATGTCTAGTCAGTCCTTGATCTTTAAAGGTGCTCTGCATTTATGTTTTGCTGTCTCAGAAAGGGCTAGCGAGATACCATCTTGTTATATCATATTATGATTGTTTTGAGAAAGTGTTGTCATCCGAGATTTTTTATTATTGCTCGCTAGTTGATTATGCCATTGATATGAGTAAACATGAGATCTAAATGTTATTGTGAATATGGTTAGTTCATAATCTTTGCTGAAAACCTAAATGTTGGCTTTACATATTTACAACAACAAGAGCAAACAGAGTTTGTAAAAGTTTTTCTTTATCACTTTTAGTTTATCAACTGAATTGCTTGAGGACAAGCAAAGGTTTAAGCTTGGGGGAGTTGATACGTCTCCGTCGTATCTATTTTTCCAAACACTTTTGCCCTTGTTTTGGACTCTAACTTGCATGATTTGAATGGAACTAACCCGGACTGACGTTGTTTTCAGCAGAATTGCCATGGTGTTTTTCTTGTGCAGAAATAAAAGTTCTTGGAATGACCTGAAAATCAACGGAAATTATTTTTGGAATATATAAAAATACTGGAAGAAGAATCCACATCAGGGGGCCCACACCCTGTCCACGAGGGTGGGGCGCGCCCCCTGCCTCGTGGGCCCCTTGACGCTCCACCGACCTCAACTCCAACTCCATATATTCGTGTTCGGGGAGAAAAAAATCAAGGAGAAGGATTCATCGCGTTTTACGATACGGAGCCACCGCCAAGCCCTAAACTCTCTCAGGAGGGCTGATCTGGAGTCCGTTCGGGGCTCCGGAGGGGGGAATCCATCGCCATCATCATCATCAACCTTCCTCCATCACCAATTTCATGATGCTCACCGTCGTGCGTGAGTAATTCCATCGTAGGCTTGTTGGACGGTGATGGGTTGGATGAGATTTATCATGTAATTGAGTTAGTTTTGTTAGGGTTTGATCCCTAGTATCCACTATGTTCTGAGATTGATGTTGCTATGACTTTGCTATGCTTAATGCTTGTCACTAGGGCTCGAATGCCATGATTTCAGATCTGAACCTATTATGTTTTCATGAATATATGTGATTTCTTGATCCTATCTTGCAAGTCTATAGTTACCTATTATGTGTTATGATCCGTTAACCCCAAAGTGACAATAATCGGGACCATTACCGATGATAACCGTAATTTGAGGAGTTCATGTATTCACTATGTGTTAATGCTTTGGTCTGGTATTCTATTAAAAGGAGGCCTTAATATCCCTTAGTTTCCAATAGGACCCCGCTGCCATGGGAGGGTAGGACAAAAGATGTCATGCAAGTTCTTTTCCATAAGCATGTATGACTATATTCGGAATATATGCCTACATTACATTGATGAACTGGAGCTAGTTCTGTGTCACCCTATGTTATAACTGTTGCATGATCGATCGCATCCGACATAATTATCCATCATTGATCCAATGCCTACGAGCTTTTCATACATTGTTCTTCTCTTATTTACTTTTCCGTTGTTACTGTTACAATCACTATAAAAACAAAAATATTACTTTTGCTACCGTTACCACTACTATCATATTACTTTGCTACTAAATACCTTGCTGCAGATATTAAGTTTCCAGGTGTGGTTGAATTGACAACTCAGCTACTAATACTTGAGAATATTCTTTGGCTCCCCTTGTGTCGAATTAATAAATTTGGGTTGAATACTCTACCCTCGAAAACTGTTGTGATCCTCGAAAACTTATGGGTTATCAGCAGCGAGGAAGCGACGAGGCAGGAGGGCGCACCCAGGGGGCCAGGCACGCCCCCACCCTCGTGGGCCCCTCGTAGCTCCACCGACCTACTTCTTTCGCCTATACATACTCTTATACCCTGAAACCATCGGGGAGAGCCACGAAACACGTTTTCCACCACCGCAACCTTCTGTACCTGTGAGATCCCATATTGGGGCGTTTTCCGGCACCCCGTCGGAGGGGGATTCGATCATGGAGGCTTCTACATCAACACCATAGCCTCTCCGGTGATGTGTGAGTAGTTTACCACAGACCTTCAGGTCCATAGTTATTAGCTAGATGGCTTCTTCTCTCTCTTTGGATCTCAATACAAAGTTCCCCTCGATCTTCTTGGAGATCTATTCGATGTAATTCTTTTGCGGTGTGTTTGCCGAGATCCGATGAATTGTGGGTTTATGAACTTGATTATCTATGAATATTATTTGAATCTTCTCTGAATTCTTATATGCATGATTTTATATCTTTGCAAGTCTCTTCGAATTATCGGTTTAGTTTGGCCTACTAGATTGATCTTTCTTGCAATGGGAGAAGTGCTTAGATTTGGGTTCAATCTTGCGATGCTCGATCCCAGTGACAGAAAGGAAAACGACATGTATTATATTGTTGCCATCGAGGATAAAAAGATGGGGTTTATATCATATTGCTTGAGTTTATCCCTCTACATCATGTCGTCTTGCCTAATGCATTACTCTGTTCTTATGAACTTAATACTCTAGATGCATGCTGGATAGCGGTCGATGTCTGGAGTAATAGTAGTAGATGCAGAATCGTTTCGGTCTACTTGTCACAGACGTGATGCCTATATTCATGATCATTGCCTTAGATATCATCATAACTTTGCGCTTTCTATCAATTGCTCGGCAGTAATTTGTTCACCCACTGTAATACATGCTATCTTGAGAGAAGCCACTAGTGAAACCTATGGCCCCCGGGTCTACTTTACATCATATAAGTTTCCAATCTACAATTCTAATTTACTATTTATTTTTGCAATCTTTACTTTCCAATCTATACAACAAAAATACCCAAAATATTTATCTTATTATCTTTATCAGATCTCACTTTTGCAAATGGTCTTGAAGGGATTGACAACCCCTTTATCGCGTTGGTTGCAAGGTTCTTGATTGTTTGTGCAGGTACTAGGCGACTTGCGTGTAGTCTCCTACTGGATTGATACCTTGGTTCTCAAAAACTGAGGGAAATACTTACGCTACTTTGCTGCATCACCCTTTCCTCTTCAAGGAAAAACCAATGCATGCTCAAGAGGTAGCAACGGACTGCATAGTAAAGGTCCATATCACAAGTGGCAATATAAAGTGATGTTCTTTTGCATTAAGATTTCATGCATCCAACTGTAAAAACACATGACAACCTCTGTAGAGGAATACATAAAGTTGAACATAATAAAATGAGAAATTGAAAGATTTCGTTGAAATTGTTCGTTTGGAAATTTCCCGAAAAGCTAATTATAGGTTCTTCTCTCCATCGGAACAATAGGGCCGTTATGCTTATTACTAAACTTGTTGAAGAGATGAAATAGAACCTGCTTCCCTCTGCGAATGGCCTATCTTTTATTTTTGTCTTATGTCTTATGCAAGAGTCGCGGTGATCTTCACCTCTCCTTTTTATACTTCATCCTTTGGCAAGCACTGTGTGTTGGAAAGATCCCGATGTGTCCGTGTGTCCGTGTGTCCGGTCCATTTCAACCCCACGATTTTAATCCTGAGCCTCACGTGCAGCCAAGAGACTAATTGCATTTACCTGCCTGCTTTGTAACTTACAACCAATTTTATTCACAAAAAACCCCTGAAGCCTCTGATGCAAGACTCCCCAGATTGCTTTTATGCGTCGTGCGCCGCCGCCGCCGCTGTCATGTGCCTCCGATATCTGTCAACTTGATCCTGACGTCTGCCGGCACCCACCAGATGGAGATGCAGGTACTGCCCCATACCAGTCTTGTACGTGCTCCTCTGCTCCCATGTCAACACGAACCTGGCAACCATCGCCCCATGCATGTTCCCCGATCAACCATCGCCCCATGCATGTTATTCCCCGATCTAGACCTATCTCTATAACTGGCAATACTTTTCTGCAGTGACAACAACGGATGAGCGACTAGCAAGTAGTACAACATCTCTTTCAACCAGCAACACGAGGGCATCAAAAGTTTGAGGTAAAACAGCACACAATTTCAGTCCTTGTGTATACACGTGTGTATGTAGGTTGAAAGGCTAATCATGTGGCCATGTGTGTGCAGCAATATGGATCCAATCAACAACGTTCAAATGCATATGAGCCATGGGGGATTTAATACACCCAAAAAGAATACAGACATGGCAGACATACCTCTCTTTGTAAGTTCAATTTGCACTAACAACTAAAACTATGGATGAAGTGCTTATTATAGTTTATTCTTGACATTGCAGTCTTCGTCTTTTATAGCTGAATGTGATGAGCAGTTGAAGCCTAAAGTGGGTATGACATTTAAAGGACTAGAGGCAGTGGAGAAGTTCTACAAGGCATATGCACATGAATCAGGTTTTGGTGTTCGTATCGGACAGCAGAAAAAGATTGAGAATAAGGTGGTCCGGACTAAGCGTTTCATGTGTAATAGGGAAGGATTCAAGTCAAAAGATTGTAAGGAGATAGATGACCCCTTGAAGAAAATGCATAAGCAGACAAATACGCGATGCGGTTGTGATGCCCATATCTTTGTTAGACTTCGTGGAGACAACACCTACAAGATAGACTCATGGGTTGAGCACCACGTTCATGATCTTGTATCGCCTAATAAGCGTCATTTGATTAGATCGAATCGCAGAGTTAGTGAGAGAGCAAAGAATACTTTATACACATGTCATAAGGCAAGCATTGGAACCTCCCAGGCATACAGGCTGCTGCAAGTCAGTGAGGGTGGAATTCCTTATGTCGGGTGCACAAAGAGGGACTTGCAGAATTACTGCCAGGCTCTCAGGTATAAAATCATAGACGCAGATGCTCAAATGTTTGTTGCCCGATTAGCTAGAAAGCAGGAAGTGAATTCAGCATTTTTCTATGATTTTGAAGTGAATGATGAAGGGAAGCTAGTGTGTGTGTTCTGGGCGGATGCCACAAGCAGGAAGAACTATAGTCACTATAGGCATGGACTTCTTAACATTAAGTGTGATGAACATTGAGGCGCCTTTGGAGCAAATGATCCCTGCAGCCGCCCAAAGCACTAGGCAAGAGGAGTACGAGGCTTTTATTGGTTGCAACATTCCCGCCGAAGTTCATATACATCTGCCGACTGATGTTCGTACCGTGGGGAGATGCAAAAGAATAAAGCGAGGAAAGGAGATCAAGGAGGGGGGTCGAAAAAGTAAGGACAAACAAGGGAAGGTAAAGGTTGCACGCTTGTGCAAGACGTGCAAGCAACGCGTGTTTCATGATAGTCATAATTGTCCAAGCAAAAAAGGAAATGGGAGTGTGATTCTACAAGATATGCAGCTAAATGGTGATTGCTGATACAGTCCAAGCAGAGAATGATTTTATCTATGTTATATTCATGTAATGAACGAGAATTTGCATTGTCTCGAATTAAACTTGACTTGATTTCTGACAAGTTTGATGCTTGTCAAATTCCTAAAGAATAAAGAACATATTCAGACTTTTTACCAGCTATTCAAGCATGAGTAATTTCTGGTTTTTGTGAAAACTTGTAATGTTGTGTAGTGGCAATACATGCATGTCTATTTCCTCTTCATTTTTGGTCAGACTTGCATCGTCCAGGAGCACACAGTGAAGTTTATAGATATTCAGAAAACTTATGACGGTGACTTTTGCTTACAGCTTTGATCACAAAATTGGACAAAGCCATCCCAGGCCACTTCTGTAGTTCAAAAGCTTTACTGAAAAATACATTCTTTCACAAGATGACTGAAAAAGTCACCTATTTTTCCAACCGCATAACTGAATTACTCACTGGACTTTTGGCAACAGCAAATAGGATATTTTTACCAAACGACAGGCAAATTAACAAGGAAAAGTTCAACCAAAGCCTCTAATCTGAACCTGCCATTGCCATTCATTATCCTGCAAATATATAGTATACTGATATGAGCATTGCACTAGTAATGTGCATGTCACTCGGCCAAATACAACAGGCCAGTATTTGCACTAGCGGGCGCCTAAATGTAAATCTTCAGGAAACACTTTCATAGTGAGTCATTGCTTATACTAGTATGTATCTCAAAACTGGACAATGCTGTCAGAGGGCACTTCCTGTAAGTAAAAAGGTTTACTGAACAAAACATGTTTCGACCACATGAAGTCACTTATTTTTTTCATGATTTAACTGAACTAGTCAGTGATTTTTTTTGCAATAACAAAGAAGGTATAAGCATTGCACTAATACATCTGGTACAGGCAACAAGATACAGCTTCCTCGAAGGAATTACACTAATATGAGCACCACACTAATACTGTAATACATGTGCTACAGACATACAGTCTACAACTTCCTACGGACGACAGGCTACAACTTTCTATGAAGTAATTGTCGTAGTTGTAGGAGGCCACGCAGGGGCTGTTGACGCCTCAGCATAGACGAGTCATCACTCGTCACAGTCGCAGACCGTCGTCAATTAGCCATGGCTTCACCATTGAGACGGCCGTCCGGACCTTTGTTGCTGTCGCCAGTGGCCGCCGGGTACCCGTCATCGCCGCTGCTTGGTTGCCGTCTCCGGAAGACTTCAAGGAGTCGTACAGGCCAAGGTTCCCGTCACACGAGGCCTTCGGATTTGAATTTAGGTTTTGGAGGAACGGCGACAAGGATTTGGCAAGAGAAGATCGAGAGGATTTGGGGCGACACGAAACGACAGGTGGCCTCGACTCACGATCATGGACGAGAGACTTTAGGGGTGGGGGTGTTTTGCAAAAGAAACCATTCTCAAGTAGGAAAGCGGGCGGCTAAGTGTAAATTTTTGTTTTGGTGCATGCGAGGCGATGGATTTAGAGCGAGAGGTTGAGATTGCACGGACACACGGACACACGATAGGTAGTGGATTCACGAAATATGTTGCCATATATATATATAGCTAATTGGATGTGGGTTTTCATAAACTATTATTGTTGACATTACCGTTGAGGTAAAAGGTTGGGAGGCAAAACTATAAGCCCCTATCTTTCTCTGTGTCCGATTAAAGCTTCATACCCATAAGTATTGCGTGAGTGTTAGCAATTGTGAAAGACTAAATGATAGTTGAGTATGTGGACTTGCTGAGAAGCTCTTATATTGACTATTTCCGATGTTATGATAAATTGCAATTGCTTCAATGACTGAGATTATAGTTTGTTAGTTTTCAATGAAGTTTCTGATTCATACTTTACATTGTGAATAAGATTGTTACTTTAGCATAAGAAATCATATGACAATATATATATATATGTTGTTGTTCTAAGAATGATCATGATGCCCTCATGTCCGTATTTTATTTTATCGACACCTCTATCTCTAAACATGTGGACATATTTTTCGATATCGGCTTCCGCTTGAGGACAAGCGAGGTCTAAGCTTCGGGGAGTTGATACGTCCATTTTGCATCATGCTTTTATATCGATATTTATTGCATTATGGACTATTATTACACATTATGTCACAATACTTATGCCTTTTCTCTCTTATTTTATAAGGTTTACATGAAGAGGGAGAATGCCGGCAGCTGGAATTCTGGGCTGGAAAAAGAGCAAATATTAGAGACCTATTCTGCACAACTCCAAAAGTCCAGAAACTCCACGAAAGTCAGTTTTGGAATATATAAAAAATATTGGGCAAAGAAAGTACCAGAGGGGGGCCACCCACCATCCACGAGGGTGGGGGGCGCGCCCACATGTCTCATGGGCCCCTTGGCAGGCCTCCGATGCCCATCTTTTGCTATATGAAGTCTTTCGCCCTGGAAAAAATTAGAAGGAAGCTTTCGGGACGAAGCGCCGCCATCTCGAGGCGGAACCTTGGCGGAACCAATCTAGGGCTCTGGCGGAGCTGTTCTGCCGGGGAAACATCCCTCCGGGAGGGGGGAAATCATCACCATCGTCATCACCATCGATCCTCTCATCGGGAGGGGGTCAATCTCCATCAACATCCTCACCAGCACCATCTCATCTCAAACCCTATTTCACCTCTTGTATCCAATCTCTGTCTCAAAACCTCAGATTGGTACCTGTTGGTTGCTAGTAGTGTTGATTACTCCTTGTAGTTGATGCTAGTTGGTTTATTTGGTGGAAGATCATATGTTCAGATCCTTTATGCATATTAATACTGTTGGGGAACGCACTAATTTCAAAAAAATTCCTACGCACACGCAAGATCATGGTGATGCATAGCAACGAGAGGGGAGAGTATCATCTATGTACCCTCGTAGACCATAAGCGGAAGCGTTTTGACAACGCGGTTGATGTAGTCGTACGTCTTCACAATCGATCGATCTAGCACCGAAGGTATGGCACCTCCGCGATCTGCACATGTTCGGCTCGGTGATGTCCCACGAACTCATGATCTAGTAGAGCTTCGAGGGTGAGTTTCGTCAGCACAACGGCGTGATGACGGTGATGATGATGCTACCGGAACAGGGCTTCGCCTAAGCACCGCTACGATATAACCGAGGTGGATTATGGCGGAGGAGGCACCGCACACGGCTAAAAGATCAATGATCAACTTGTGTGTCTATGGGATGCCCCCTCCCCCGTATATAAAGGAGCGGAGGAGGGGAGGGGCCGGCCCTGTCTATGGCACGCCCTAGGGGAGTCCTACTCCCACCGGGATTAGGATTCCCCCCTTCCATGTAGTAGGAGTAGGAGAGAAGGAAGGGAAGGAGAGGAGAAAGGAAAGGGGGGGCCTCCCAATTAGGATTGGGCTAGGGGGGCACGCCTCCCACCTTTTCCTTCCCTCTCCTCTTTTCCACTAAGGCCCAATAAGGCCCATATACTCCCCGGGGGGTTCCGGTAACCTCCTGGTACTCCGGAAAATGCCCGAACTCATCCGGAACCATTCCGATGTCCAAACACAGGCTTCCAATATATCGATCTTTATGTCTCGACCATTTAGAGACTCCTCGTCATGTACATGATCAAATCTGAGACTCCCAACTACCTTCAATACATCAAAACACATAAACTCGTAATACCGATCGTCACCGAACGTTAAGCGTGCGAACCCAACAGGTTCGAGAAATGTGTAGACATGACCGAGACATGTCTCCGATCAATAACCAATAGCGGAACCTGGATGCTCATATTGGTTCCTACATATTCTACGAAGATCTTTATCGGTCAAACCGCATAACGATATACATTGTTCCTTTTGTCATCGGTATGTTACTTGCCCGAGATTCGATCGTTGGTATCTCAATACCTAGTTCAATCTCGTTACCGGCAAGTCTCTTTACTCGTTCTGTAATGCTACATCCCGTAACTAACTCATTAGCTACATTGCTTGCAAGGCTTATAGTGATGTACATTACTGAGAGGGCCCGGAGATACCTCTCCGACAATCGGAGTGACAAATCCTAATCTTGATCCATGCCAACTCAACAAACACCATCGGAGACACCTGTAGAGCACCTTTATAATCACCCAGTTACGTTGTGACGTTTGGTAGCACACAAAGTGTTCCTCCAGTATTCGGGATTTGCATGATCTCATAGTCATAGGAACATGTATAGTTATGGAGAAAGCAATAGCAACAAACTAAACAATTATCGTGCTAAGCTAATGGATGGGTCAAGTCAATCACATCATTCTCTAATGATGCAATCCCGTTAATCAAATGACAACTCATGTCTATGGCTAGGAAACTTAACCATCTTTGATTCAACGAGCTACTCAAGTAGAGGCATACTAGTGACACTCTATTTGTCTATGTATCCACACATGTACTAAGTCTTCGGTTAATACAATTCTAGCATGAATAATAAACATTTATCATGATATAAGGAAATATTAATAAAAACTTTATTATTGCCTCTAGGGCATATTTCCTTCAGTCTCCCACTTGCACTAGAGTCAATAATCTAGTTCACATCGTCATGTGATTTAACACCAATAGTTCACATCTTTATGTGATTAGTTCACATCTCCATGTGACTAACACCCAAAGGGTTTACTAGAGTCGATAATCTAGTTCACATTGCTATGTGATTAACACCCAAAGAGTGATAATGTTTTGCTTGTGAGAGAAATTTAGTCACCGGGTCTGCCACATTCAGAGCCGTAAGTATTTTGCAAATTTTCTATGTCTACAATGCTTTGCACGGAGCTACTCTAGCTAATTGCTCCCACTTTCGATATGTATCTAGATCGAGACTTAGAGTCATCCAGATCGGCGTCAAAGCTTGCATTGACGTAACTCTTTACGACGAACTCTTTGTCACCTCCATAACCCAGTAACATTTCCTTATTCCACTAAGGATATTTTTGACCGTTGTCCAGTAATCCACTCCTGGATCACTATTGTACCCTCTTGCCAAACTTATGGTGAGGTACACAATAGGTCTGGTACACAGCATAGCATATTTTATAGAACCTATGACTGAGGCATAGGGAATGACTTTTCATTCTCTTTCTATTTTTTGCCGTGGTCGGGGTTTGAGTCTTTACTCAACTTCACACCTTGCAACACAGGCAAGAACTCCTTGTTTGACTGTTCTATTTTGAACTACTTCAAAATCTTGTCAAGGTATGTACTCATTGAAAATATATCAAGCATCTTGATCTATCTCTATAGATCTTGATGCTCAATATGTAAGTAGCTTCACCGAGGTATTTCTTTGAAAAAATCCTTTCAAACACTCCTTTATGCTTTCCAGAAAATTCTACATTATTTCTGACCAACAAGATGTCATTCACATACACTTATCAGAAATGTTGTACTGCTCCCACTCACTTTCTTGTAAATACAGGCTTCACCGCAAGTCTATATAAAACCATATGCTTTCATCACTTTATCAAAGCATATATTCCAACTCCGAGATGCTTGTACCAGTCCATAGATGGATCGCTGGAGCTTGCTCACTTTGTTAGCACCTTTAGGATTGACAAAACCTTCTGGTTGCATCATATACAACTCTTCTTTAAGAAATCCATTAAGGAATGCAGTTTTGACATCCATTTGCCAGATTTCATAAAATGCGGCAACTGCTAACATGATTCGGACAGACTTCTAAGCATCGATACGAGTGAGAAAATCTCATCGTAGTCAACACCTTTAACTTGTCGAAAACATTTTTGTGACAATTCGAGATTTGTAGATAGTAACACTACTATCAGTGTTTGTCTTCCTCTTGAAGATCCATTTATTCTCAATGACTCACAAATCATTGGGCAAGTCAATAAAAATCCATACTTTGTTCTCATCATTGATCCCATCTCAGATTTCATGGCCTCAAGCCATTTTGCGGAATCTGGGATCATCATCGCTTCCTCATAGTTCGTAGGTTCATCATGATCTAGTAACATGACTTCCAGAACAGGATTACCGTACCACTCTGGTGCGGACCGTACTCTGGTTGACCTACGAGGTTCGATAGTAACTTGATCTGAAGTTTCATGATCATCATCATTAGCTTCCTCACTAATTGGTGTAGGAATCACTGGAACTGATTTCTGTGATGAACTACTTTCTAATTTGGGAGAAGGTACAATTACCTCATCAAGTTCTACTTTCCTCCCACTCACTTCTTTCGAGAGAAACTCCTTCTCTAGAAAGGATCCATTCTTAGCAACAAAATATCTTGCCTTCGGATTTGTGATAGAAGATGTACCCAATAGTTTCTTTTGGGTATCCTATGAAGACGCACTACTCCGATTTGGGTTTGAGCTTATCAGTTTGAAACTTTTTCACATAAGCATCGCAACCCCAAACTTTAAGAAACGACAGCTTAGGTTTCTAGCCAAACCATAGTTCATACGGCGTCATCTCAACGGATTAGACGGTGCCGTATTTAACGTGAATGTAGTTGTCTCTAATGCATAACCCCAAAATGATAGTGGTAAATCGGTAAGAGACATCATAGATTGCACTATATCCAATAAAGTACGGTTATGACATTTGGACACACCATTATGCTATGGTGTTCCAGGTGGCATGAATTTGTGAAACTATTCCACATTGTTTTAGTTGAAGACCAAACTCGTAACTCAAATATTCGTCTCCGTGATCAGATCATAGAAACTTTATTTTCTTGTTACGATGATTTTCTACTTCAATCTGATATGACCAGATCGTAGAAACTTTTCAAATGTTTCAGACTTATGTTTCATCAAGTAGAAATACCCATATCTGCTCAAATCATCTGTGAAGGTCAGAAAATAATGATACCCTCCGCGAGCCTCAACACTCATCGGACTGCATACATCAGTATGTATTATTTCCAATAAGTCAGTTGCTCGCTCCATTGTTCCGGAGAATGGAGTCTTAGTCATCTTGCCCATGAGGCATGGTTCGCAACCATCAAGTGATTAATAATGAAGTGATTCCAAAAGCCCATCAGCATGGAGTTTCTTCATGCGCTCTACACCAATATGACCTAAACGGCAGTGCCACAAACAAGTTGCACTATCATTATTAACTTTGCATCTTTTGGCTTCAATATTATGAATATGTGTATCACTACGATCGAGATTCAATAAACCATTTATATTGAGTGTATGACCATAGAAGGTTTTATTCATGTAAATAGAACAACAATTATTCTTTGACTTAAATGAATAACCGTATTGCAAGAAACATGATCCAATCATATTCATGCTCAACGCAAACACCAAATAACATTTATTTTAGGTTCAACACTAATCCCGAAGGTAAAGGGAGTGTGCGATGGTGATCTTATCAACCTTGGAATCACTTCCAACACACATCATCACCTCACCCTTAACCAGTCTCTGTTTATTTTGCAACTCCCGTTTCGAGTTACTACTCTTAGCAATTGAACGAGTATCAAATACCAAGGGGTTGATATAAACACTAGTAAAGTACACATCAATAACATGTATATCCAATATACCTTTGTTCAGTATGCCATCCTTTATCCACCAAGTATCTAGGGCAGTTCCACTTCCAGTGACCATTTCCTTTGCAGTAGAAGCACTCAGTTTCAGGCTTGGGTCTAGCTTTGGGCTTCTTCATGGGAGTGGCAACTTGCTTGCCATTCTTCTTGAAGTTCCCTTTCTTTCCCTTGCCCTTTTACTTGAAACTAGTGGTTTTGTCAACCATCGACATTTGATGCTTTTCTTGATTTCTACCTTAGTCGATTTCAGCATCACGAAGAGCTCAGGAATCGTTTTCGTCATCCCTTGCATATTATAGTTCATCACTAAGTTATAGTAACTTGGTGATAGTGACTAGAGAACTTTATCAATTACTATCTTATCTAGAAGATTAACTCCCACTTGATTCACGCAATTGTAGTACCCAGACAATCTGAGCACATACTCACTGGTTGAGCTATTCTCCTCCATCTTGTAGGCAACATACTATTAGAGGTCGCATACCTCTCGACACGGGCATGAGTATGAAATACCAATTTCAACTCTTAGAACATCTTATATGTTTTGTGGCATTCAAAACGTTTTTGAAGTCCCGGTTCTAAGCCGTAAAGCATGGTGCACTAAACTATTAAGTAGTCATCATACCGAGCTTTGTCAAACATTCATAACGTGTGCATCTGCTCCTGCAATAGGTCTGTCACCTAGCGGTGCATCAAGGACATAATTCTTCTGTGCAGCAATGAGGATAACCTCAGATCATGGACCTAGTCCGCATCATTGCTACTATCATCTTTCAACATAGTTTTTCTCTAGGAACATATCAAAAATAAACGGGTAGCTACATCGCAAGCTATTGATGTACAACATAGTTATGCAAATACTATCAGGACTAAGTTCATGATAAATTAGAGTTCAATTAGTCATATTACTTAAGAACTCCCACTTAGATAGACATCCCTCTAGTCATCTAAATGATCACGTGATCCAAATCAACTAAACCATGTCCGATTATCACGTGATGGAGTAGTTTTCAATGGTGAACATCACTATGTTGATCATATCTATTATATGATTCACGCTTGATCTTTCGGTCTCCAGTGTTCCAAGGCCATATCTGCATATGCTAGGCTCATCAACTTTAACCCAAGTATTCCACGTGTGCAAAACTGGCTTGCACCCATTGTATGTGAACGTCGAGCTTATCACACCCGATCATCACATGGTGTCTCGGCACGATGAACTGTCGCAACGGTGCATACTCATGGAGAACACTTATACCTTGAAATTTAGTGAGAGGTCATCTTATAATGCTACCGCCGAACTAAGAAAAACAATATGCATAAAGGATAAACATCACATGCAATCAATATAAGTGATAGGATATGGCCATCATCATCTTGTGCCTTTGATCTCCATCTCCAAAGCACCGTCATGATCACCATCGTCACCGGCTTGACACCTTGATCTCCATCGAAGCATCGTTATCATCTCGCCAACTATTGCTTCTACGACTATAGCTACCGCTTAGTGATAAAGTAAAGAAATTACATGGCGATTGCATTTCATACAATAAAGCGACAACAATATGGCTCCTGCCAGTTGCCGATAACTGTGTTACAAAACATGATCATCTCATACAATAAAATTTAGCATCATGTCTTGACCATACCACATCACAACATGCCCTGTAAAAACAAGTTAGACATCCTCTACTTTGTTGTTGCAAGTTTTACGTGGCTGCTATGGGCTGAGCAAGAACCGTTCTTACCTACGCATCAAAAACCACAACGCGGTATAGTGATTGCTTTTTGATCTTCAGAAAGAACCCTGTTCATTGAATCTGATTCAACTAAAGCTGGAGAAATAGACACCCACTAGCCACCTATGTGCGAAGCATGTCGGTAGAACCAGTCTCGCGTAAGCGTACGCGTAATGTCGGTCTGGGCCGCTTCATCCAACAATGCCGCCGAATCAAGAATCAACTAGTGACGGTAAGCAATATGTATATACCCACGCCCACAACTCCTTTTCGTGCATATAACATCTACGCATAAACCTGGATCGGATGCCACTGCTGGGGAACGCGGTAATTTCAAAAAAAATCCTATGCACATGCAAGATCATGGTGATTGTCGGTGTCAAAACCGGCGGATCTCGGGTAGTGGGCCCCGAACTGTGCGTCTAGGCCAGATGGTAACAGGAGGTAGGGAACACGATGTTTTACCCAGGTTCGGGCCCTCTTGATGGAGGTAAAACCCTACGTCCTGCTTGATTAATATTGATGATATGGGTAGTACAAGAGTAGATCTACCACGAGATCAAGGAGGCTAAACCCTAGAAGCTAGCCTATGGTATGATTGTTGTATATGGAGTTGATTGCCTACGGACTACAACCCTCCGGTTTATATAGACACCGGATAGGGTTAGGGTTACATAGAGTCGGTTACAATGGTAGGAGATCTTGAATATCCGCATCGCCAAGCTTGCCTTCCACGCCAAGGAAAGTCCCATCCGGACACGGGACGAAGTCTTCAATCTTGTATCTTCATAGTCCTGGAGTCCGGTTGAAGGTATAGTCCGGCTATCCGAACACCCCCTAATCCAAGACTCCCTCAGTAGCCCCCGAACCAGGCTTTAATGACGACGAGTCCGGCGCGCAGATTGTTCGGCATTGCAAGGCGGGTTCTTCTCCAAATCTTGTGTACCTGTAGGAATAATGTCCGGTTTTTGTAATGTAGTGCTCCTTGGCTTCCACGCCCAATAATGGCCGTCTTCCACGTGTCAAACGAATGCGAAAAGCCGAGGCATTTTTACACCCACACCCCTAGCCATATAAACGAGCCGCCTATTTAACGGTATGGGGATTTAGGTCCAAACCACATCTTCTCCTTTCCGCGAGTTATCATCAGAGCTCTTCCAGCAAAGGTTCATTCCAACATGACCAGCCGTCGCAGCTCCTCCCCTCGCCCCTCCGGTCCCAAACCCGGGGACTGGGAGAGTTGCACCATCTCGCATAGCGAGTTAGTGTCGCTTCAGGCCAAGGGATTTCTCCCTCAGGCATACATGGTCCCGGTCCGAGCCGGTCTCGCCACCTACAATGGCGGAAAACAAGCGGAGAGCACCCCCAATCCTTATAAAGGAGAGCGGGTGTGCCTCGTCCCCTATCTAATAATAGGACTAGGATTTCCAATTCATCCATTTCTCCGCGGGCTTCTGGAGTTCTACGGCCTCCAGCTGCACAATCTCACGCCCGCCTCCGTATTGCATATTGCGGGTTTCGTCGCCCTTTGCGAGCTATTTTTAGGCGTTGAGGCTCATTTCGCGCTGTGGAAGAGGTTATTCTGCCTGGTGCCCCGTTCTCAAGAGGGGTCTATATACCAAGTGGGCGGAGCCGAAGTATGGCGCATCGCCGGGACCGGGTACCTATCCGGAACCCCAAAGAAGGCATCCGAGGACTGGCCTTCGAAATGGTTTTACATAGATGACGTCCCGCTACCGGACCCTATCCGGGTCGGTCTCCCTGAGTTCAACAGTGCTCCATTGAAGAAACGCTTGAGCTGGCGTCCGCGGAGCTCTCAGAGAGAAAGCGATAGAGACGTCCTTTACCTGATGGGCCGGATAAGACTGTTGGCTCATTCCGGACTAACCATGATTGGATCATGGCCGCATGTATTATGCGGGGGGTGCAGCCGCTTCAATATAGAGGCCACCCCATGTGGGATTTCAACAGGGAGGATGACGCCACACGTTACGGTCGTAAGGGGCCGGCCTCAGCCACCGCCTTAATAAAGATCTTATCCTCTTTGTACAAGGGAGAAAAGGAGGAATTCCTCCGCGTCAACCCGCGGGCCGGATTCAGTATGCACGATCCTCCAAGTTGGGTAAGTGAACAATTGTGCTTGCCCGTTTGTTTTATACTCCCATGGTTAGATAGGTAGTCTAACGACTTCAATGCAGGAACTGCGACAGGAGGTAAAGGATATAAACAGCCGCCCTCCACAGCCCGAGGACCCAGAACGGTCCCTCAATCCGGACTCCGAAGAGGATCCGGACATATCGGTGGAGCTTATCGACAGGGTGTTCCATCAGCTAAGCAAGGACAATACCTTGGTAGCCATTACGGCTGATTACCCAGGGTTAATCCCGGCCTCCCAGGTGACAGAAACCGGAGTCTCGTTCCCTTGAGAGAGATTCCATTCTCACGTATTCCGGTGTTTCTGACGACAACCGTGTTTTGCAGGGGAGATTTCCGAGGCGGGAGGCCGAACCTGCGGCGGCTAGCCAACGAGGGGCCGCAGGGCCCCGTGGGGCAAAAAGGAATGTAGTCCGGACTGAGATGCCGGCGCAAAGGTATAGCGCACCCTCTGTTTCCCTGGTGTTATTCTGTCAGGGCATATTAATGTTCGTGCTATCTTCAGAACGAAGAGACCTCGCTGGACTACATCCGGAGAGGTTGCCAATCGCGCCTCCATCAGCCAGGCTCCAACGTCTGGCCAGGAAGCGGAGGCGAGCACAAGGCGCGCACCGGACGCTCCTCCGACAGAGGATGCGGACAGGCTGTCTGCCACAAATTCTGAGGTGGAGAGTGCCATGAACCACAGGCATCGCCGGACAGTTCTGCGTGACGCCTGTTTCTCCCAAGAGGCTTTAGATGCCTTTAATTCGGGAGATGCGTACCTCCGTGCCGCTCAAAATGGTTTAGCCAGAGCCACGGAGCAGTATGTAAAAGACATACGGGTAAGAAAATTTTGGTTAAATATATATATGCCAGTAGCCCCCGAGACTTGAAGCAGTTAGAACAACTGATTTAAGGATCATTTAATATGCAGCTTCTTACAGAGAAGAATACCGTACTGTCCCAGGAGCTGGAAAAGTGCAAGGCCTAACTAGAGGCCGCACTAGCCGCATCAGGGGAGCCCAAAGAGGCCCCCTCAGGTAAGATACACTTTGAAAGATTAGTATTGTGCGGTGTGGGTGCAAATCTGACAAATCATATTGCAGATGGCGCCGGACTCGATCCAGATAAGCAAAAACTCTTACGCTGGCTAAAGGCCAGTGAGAGTACGTTGACAAAGGTGAGGCGAGAGAAGAATGAGCTTCAGGATGCCAACACCAAGCTGGACGTCGAACTTAAAGATGTTCGTGGCCAGCTGTCGGACTCCACAAAGGAGAATCAGCGGCTTCGACGCGGCATTTTTAGTAAGTGCTTGAACGAACTTTGAAAAAAGAGTTCGGCGAGGAAGTCGACTAACAGAGTAATGTCTGTAGGTATGCTCACAGGTAGTCCTGCAGAGGAGATGCCCGGTTCTACGGGTGACCTTCTTCCCGAACTCTTGCAACTGCACGAGCAAATTCGGCAGGCGATGCGGGGTATTGCCCAAGCCTTATGGCCTGCCCACTCCGTGCCCGAGGGCCTTGGAGAGCTTGCGGAGAAGCTGAAGGGAGCTCGGCGGCGCTTCCGGTTGTGGAAGATATCGGCCTGCCGACAAGGCGCTAGGGAGGCCTGGGCCATGGTGAAGACCCGTTTTACGAAGTCTGACCCAAACCACATGGCCGAGGTCGGACCGGTGGGGCATGACGGGAAGGAGATCCCTATAAGCTTAGTATACAGCCAAGTAGAGTTGGTCGCGAGGTATTTCCAGCAGGACTATAAATTAGACAGCCTGTTAGATGGTATAGAAGAGGAATACAATCAGTCGGAATGACTGTGTAATTTTGAATTGACATGTGTAATGCCTTCTAGCCGGATTGTAGATCGTTTGTCGTTGCCGACCTTTTCGCTTCAACCTCGGGACCTGACGGTCCGGAGTGTGTCCGAATACCCTAGCGGTTATATAAGAACCGGGGTATGCATGGAGACCAGGCGTAGGGGTCATTAGTGCTTTATCAGACAAGTGCCCAACTAGTTATGTTATATTACATGGTTAGTAAGAAACATCTTCCAGAGAGAATAGTTCCGTTAAGGGTTCCTTTCGCTGGGAGGCATGCCCTAAGGTGCATATCCGGACTGCGTGAAGAGACGCAGAAAAAGCATCTGGGGACGTATAAAATGAGTAAAAAGATCATCTTTTATTTCACCGACCGAATATTCCCTTAAGAATGCTAGCTTTCGGCTTCACCTAGTCTGAGGTACACATCCGGCTGACCCGGTAGTAACAATCGCAGAGGTGCTCCCTTTACCGCCTAGCCGAACAATCGGGAACGTAGGGGTAAGCACAGGAGCCAGGCAACCCAGCTTGGCCAAAACTTAAGTCATATCGATGCATATAATGGTGAAGAAAAAGGTACATGCGGAAGTTTGGCGCATGTGTTGGGCGTGAAGCCCGTATAAATAAGCTTCTGTTAAAGAAGCCCCCAGGTTTAATGAGCGTGAGTGGCGCGTCACTAGATGAGCCTTTAAGGGCTATAAAAGAAAAGAGGGGAAGGAGAGAAATGTAAGACAGAAAAATGCAAAAAATGGACAGAGGAAGGAGACGAACACAGAGTCCGGCGCTAGGCATAGAATCTTCGGAGGCGGGTGGCGTTCCACGGGTTCGGCTCGAGTCGGTTATCCGACGCATCTCGCAGGTGGTACGCCCCACCAGTCAGGACTTGGTCGATTATGAATGGACCTTCCCACTTGGGCTTGAGTTTGTCCTTTTTCTTATCTGGCAGGCGTAGAACTAGTTCGCCAACATTGTAATTTTTGGCCCGTACTTCTCTGCTTTGATATCTTCGGGCCTGCTGTTGATAAAATGCGGAACGGGCTTTTGCCACATCACGCTCCTCCTCCAAGGCGTCCAAGTTGTCCTGCCGATCGAGCTCGGCTTCTCTTTCTTCGTACATGCGCACTCTAGGTGAGTCATGAATTATGTCGCAGGGCAGAACTGCCTCTACGCCGTACACCATAAAAAATGGTGTGTATCCGGTGGTGCGATTTGGCGTGGTCCGCAGCCCCCATAGCACGGAGTCGAGCTCCTTGACCCAGTGCGTGTTAGATTCCTTGAGGGACCGCACCAGTCTGGGTTTAATGCCGCTCATGATAAGACCATTTGCACGTTTGACCTGGCCGTTTGTTTGTGGGTGATAGACGGAAGCATAATCGAGCTTGATGCCCATGTTTTTGCACCAGAGTTTTACCTCGTCGGCAGTAAAGTTTGTACCGTTATCGGTTATGATGCTGTGGGGGACGCCATAACGGTGTACAACCCCAGATATGAAGTCTATCATAGGTCCGGATTTGGCCGTTTTAACAGGCTTGGCTTCTATCCATTTGGTGAACTTATCCACCATGACCAGTAAGTATTTTTTCCTATGGGTCCCACCTTTAAGGGGTCCGACCATGTCAAGCCCCCAGACCGCAAAAGGCCAGGTGATGGGTATAGTTTGGAGTGCGGTGGGTGGCATATGGCTTTGGTTGGCAAAAAGTTGGCAACCAACGCATCGTTGGACTAGGTCCTGAGCGTCTGCTCGGGCTGTCGGCTAATAAAAGCCTGTACGGAAAGCCTTGCTAACAAGGGACCGAGCAGCGGCGTGGTGACCACCGAGTCCGTCATGAATTTCAGCCAGAAGGTTCCGCCCTTCCTCTTCGGAGATGCACCTTTGAAGGACTCCGGTAGTGCTTTTCTTATAAAGCTCTCCCTCATGGACTCTATAGGCTTTAGATCGCCGCACTATGCAGCGGGCCTCGTTTTGGTCCTCTGGGAGTTCCTGCCTAGTAAGGTAGGCTAGTAATGGTTCTGTCCACGGGGCGATAACCGTCATTATTACGTGGGCTGAAGGTGTAATTTCATTGGCAGAGCCTCCAATTGTGTCAGATTGTTCGGCGTCGAGTGGTGCGGCTGGGTCCGGGCTATTATTTGCGGGTTCCCCCTCCCATGCTATGGATGGCTTGAACAATCTTTCCAAAAAGATGTTGGGGGGGACTGCATCGCGTTTTACTCCGATGCGTGCCAGGACGTCCGCTGCTTGATTGTTTTCTCGGGCTATATGGTGAAACTCCAGCCCTTCGAACCGAGCTGACATTTTTAGAACGGCGTTGCGGTAAGCTGCCATTTTTGGGTCCTTGGCGTCGAAGTCTCCATTTATTTGGGATATCGCGAGGTTTGAATCCCCACATACCTCTAGGCGCTGGATACCCATGGATACTGCTATCCGGAGACCATGTAGGAGGGCCTCATATTCGGCTGCATTGTTGGAATCCGTGTACATGATCTGGAGCACATATTGGACTGTGTCTCCTGTGGGGGACGTCAGGACGACGCCAGCCCCCAGTCCGGCCAACATTTTGGAGCCGTCGAAATGCATAATCCAGTTTGAATATGTGTCGTACTCTTTAGGGAGCTCGGCCTCCGTCCATTCTGCGACGAAGTCGGCCAAAACTTGTGATTTAATAGCTCATCATGGCTTATAGGTTATATCGAACGGGAGAAGCTCGATGGCCCATTTTGCAATCCGGCCCGTTGCATCGCGGTTGTTGATAATATCGTTTAGTGGCACTTCCGAGGCTACTGTTATGGAACACTCTTGAAAGTAGTGTTGTAGCTTCCGGGATGCCATGAATACCGCGTATGCAATCTTTTGATAATGCGGGTACCGTGATTTGCATGGAGTGAGGACAGTGGACACGTAGTAGACCGGCCTTTGAAGGGGGAATTTGTGTCCGTCCGTTTCCCGCTCGACAACGAGCACTGCGCTAACAACTTGGTGTGTTGCTGCAATGTAGAATAACATTGGTTCGCCGGTGATTGGCGCGGCCAGGACTGGGTTTGTTGCCAATATGGCTTTTATTTCATCAAGTACGGCCGTGGCGGCATCCGTCCACTCGAAGTGTTCAGTGCACCGAAGGAGGCGATAACGGGGTAGTGCCTTTTCTCCCAAGCGGGAGATGAAGCGGCTTAAAGCCGCCACGCATCCGGTTAATTTTTGTATTTGTTTAAGGTCCTTTAGGACATCCAATTGTGACAAAGCTCGGATCTTGGCTGGGTTTGCTTCAATTCCTCTACAGGATACAATGAAGCCCAAGAGCTTTCCTGCTGGAACGCCGAAGACGCATTTTTCTGGGTTGAGCTTGATGTCATATTTTCGGAGGTTATCGAATGTAAGCCTCAAGTCGTTTACTAGGGATTCAACATGTCTTGATTTGACGACCACATCATCCACATACGCCTCCACTGTTTTGCTGATCTGGTTTGCCAGACATGTCTGGATCATGCGCTGATATGTTGCGTCGGCGTTTTTCAGCCCGAAGGGCATTGTGTTGAAGCAGAATGGGCCGTATGGTGTGATGAATGCTGTTGCAGCTTGGTCTGATTCTGCCATCTTGATTTGATGGTAACCGGAGTATGCGTCGAGGAAACACAACAAATCGTGTCCTATGGTGGCATCGATAATTTGATCGATACGGGGGAGGGGGAAGGGATCCTTTGGGCAAGCCTTGTTAAGGTCTTTAAAATCGACACACAGGCGCCAGGATTTGTCCTTCTTTGGTACCATCACCAGGTTTTCTAGCCAGTCCGGATGTTTTATGTCTCTGATGAATCCGGCCT
This sequence comes from Triticum urartu, assembly GCF_003073215.2. Lineage (NCBI taxonomy): Eukaryota > Viridiplantae > Streptophyta > Magnoliopsida > Poales > Poaceae > Triticum > Triticum urartu. Next base: position 483,637,230 of record NC_053022.1, on the reverse strand, counting down.
CTAATAGCTTGGCTAGCTCCTCTCCCATAGCCTGTCTCTTGGGTTCGGAAAAACGCCGAAGGGCTTGTTTGACAGGTTTAAATCCTTTTAGGATGTTTAAGCTGTGTTCGGCCAGCCTGCGTGGGATCCCTGGCATGTCTGAAGGGTGCCAGGCGAAGATGTCCCAGTTCTCTCATAGGAACTCTCGTAGTGCGGCGTCTGCGTCAGGGTTCAGTCGTGCCCCGATGGAAGCTGTTTTATTGGGGTCCGTTGGATGGACCTGGAATTTGACTATTTCGTCAGCTGGCTTGAAGGATGTGGATTTGGATCTCTTATCGAGTATCACATCATCCCTGTTAACCGTGGAGCGCAGTCAGTTCCTCGGCCGCTAAGGCTTCGGATAGCGCCTCAAGGGCTAATGCGTCTGTCTTGTTTTCGGCGCGGAGTGCTATGTCTGGATCACTAGCTAGAGTGATAATTCCATTCGGCCCGGGCATCTTAAGCTTCATGTACCCGTAATGGGGTATTGCTTGGAAGATTGTGAATGCTTCCCGCCCTAGTAAAGCGTGATATCCGCTCTTAAACGGGGCCACCTGAAACGTGACTTCTTCGGACCTGTAATTATCCGGCGTGCCGAACACCACATCTAGTGTGATTTTTCCTGTGCAGCGCGCTTCCCGACCGGGGATTAAAAGGTTGTGCTGCTTCGCTCGACGCGGTTCCAGTCTATTTCCATTTTTTGAAGGGTTTCCTCATAAATGAGGTTCAGTCCGCTGTCTCCATCCATGAGCACCTTGGTGAGGCGAAAGCCGTCCACTATGGGACTGAGGACCAATGCGGCTGGTGCTCGGGCTGTTCGGAATCTAGGTTCATCACTTGCGTTGAAGGTAATGGCAGTGTCGCTCCATGGATTTATTGTTGCAACTTGATAGACTTTGGCGAGGCTGCGGAGTGTTCTTTTTCGCACATTGTTTGATGCAAAAGTCTCGAAGACTGTGAGAACGGTACTGGTGCCTTGGGCTGGCTTTCTGCGGCCTCCGGAATTTAAGAGGTCCTCGCCGATTTTGGCCACCTGCCGGAGTATCCAACATGCTCTAAGGCTGTGAGTTGGTGTGGCGTCCTCTGTACTATGAATTCTACAGGGTCCATCAAGCCATCTTTCCAGTACGGTTCCATGCCCTGTAGAGGGTTTTGGCTTTTTGGTGTTTATCCCGGGTGTCCTGTAATGATGCACCCTCTTATTTCGGACGGGATTACTATTCAAGGCCGGATTATCCCAAAAGTTTATTTCGGTTTTCCAGGCGCTTTCCATCGCATAGTATTTTTGTACTATGGGAGCCAAGTCAGCGAAGTGTGTGATATCACGACGACTTACGGCATTAAGGATTCCCTTGTCCGTGCAATTACTGCAGAAAATTGAGATTGCGTCTTCCTCGCGGCAATCCTTTATCCTGTTCATAACCAGGAGGAATCTGGCCCAGTAATGATGCACTGTTTCCTCGGGCCTCTGCCTGATTTGGGAGAGATCGCTTATGATCGGGTGGGTGGGTGTCGTTGAATCTGAAACCTCACCCAATCCAAGATTCAGAGGCCGAAGAGTTTCCGAACTCTGAAGTTCGGATTCTTGGATGTTGTCCAGTGAATCTGGCCCGTTGCCAAATCCTAAGCTCAGGTCTTGAGTTACATCTCCCCCTCCGCGGGTGTCCGGCTTGGAGGGGTCGGGAATTCGGACGTAGCTAGTCCTTAAAATAGATGAGGGGTCGCCGCACTGCGCCTCTACCACGGCAACGTGGTGGGTGACTTGGAGAGAGTTAATTTCTCTTAGATCGGGTTTAAGCCAAACCTGGTCGTAATCCGTAGCGACCCCCAGGGCGGCGATGCGATCCAAGAGCTCGTTTACGGAAGAGAGCTCCATTGGATCTAGCTGCTCGACGAGCTCCGAGCTGACGTGTAGGTTGCTTTTGATGACCCGAGAGGTCACCGTCGGTGCAACAGCCGAACAGGCAGTCATGAGGAAACCACCTAGCCGGAGAGTTTGGCCGACAACCAAGGCTCCCTTAGCAATGGCGCCGTCTTTAAAGACGGGAGGAGACATCCTTCCTGATTGCGACGGCACAGAGGAACTCTCAATGAAAGCACCAATGTCGGTGTCAAAACCGGCGGATCTTGGGTAGTGGGTCCCGAACTGTGCGTCTAGGCCGGATGGTAACAGGAGGCAGGGAACACGATGTTTTACCCAGGTTCGGGCCCTCTTGATGGAGGTAAAACCCTACGTCCTGCTTGATTAATATTGATGATATGGGTAGTACAAGAGTAGATCTACCACGAGATCAAGGAGGCTAAACCCTAGAAGCTAGCCTATGGTATGATTGTTGTATATGGAGTTGATTGCCTACGGACTACAACCCTCCGGTTTATATAGACACCGTATAGGGTTAGGGTTACATAGAGTCGGTTACAATGGTAGGAGATCTTGAATATCCGCATCGCCAAGCTTGCCTTCCACGCCAAGGAAAGTCCCATCCGGACACGGGACGAAGTCTTCAATCTTGTATCTTCATAGTCCTGGAGTCCGGTTGAAGGTATAGTCCGGCTATCCAAACACCCCCTAATCCAGGACTCCCTCAGTGATGCATAGCAACGAGACGGGAGAGTATCGTCTATGTACCCTCATACACCGTAAGCGGAAGCGTTATGACAACGCGATTGATGTAGTCGTACATCTTCACGATCGACTAATCTAGCACCAAAGGTACGACACCTCCGTGATTTGCACATGTTCGGCTCGGTGACGTCCCGCGAACTCACGATCCAGTAGAGCTTCAAGGGAGAGTTTCGTCAGCACGACGGCATGATGACGGTGATGATGATGCTACCAGAACATGGCTTCGCCTAAGCATCGCTACGATATAACCGAGGTGGATTATGGTGGAGGGGGCATTGCACACGGCTAAAAGATCAATGATCAACTTGTGTGTCTATGGGGTGCCCCCTCCCCCGTATATAAAGGAGTGGAGGAGGGGAGGGGCCGGCCATCTCCATGGCGCGCCCTGGTGGAGGGGGCATTGCACACGGCTAAAAGATCAATGATCAACTTGTGTGTCTATGGGGTGCCCCCTCCCCCGTATATAAAGGAGTGGAGGAGGGGAGGGGCCGGCCATCTCCATGGCGCGCCCTGGTGGAGGGGGCATTGCACACGGCTAAAAGATCAATGATCAACTTGTGTGTCTATGGGGTGCCCCCTCCCCCGTATATAAAGGAGTGGAGGAGGGGAGGGGCCGGCCATCTCCATGGCGCGCCCTAGGGGAGTCCTATTCCCACTGGGAGTAGGATTCCCCCCTTCCATGTAGTAGGAGTAGGAGAGAAGGAAGGGGATGAGAGGAGAAAGGAAAGGGGGGTCGGCCCCCTCCCAATTCGGATTCGGCTAGGGGGCACGCCTCCCACCTTTTCCTTCCCTCTCCTCTTTTCCACTAAGGCCCAATAAGGCCCATATACTCCCCGGGGGGTTCCGGTAACCTCCCGGTACTTCGAAAAATGCACGAACTCATCCGGAACCATTCCGATGTCCAAACATAGGCTTCGAATATATCGATCTTTATGTCTCGACCATTTTGAGACTCCACGTCATGTCCGTGATCAAATCCGGGACTCCGAACTACCTTCGGTACATCAAAACACATAAACTTGTAATATCGATCGTCACCGAACGTTAAGCGTGCGGACCCTACCGATTCGAGAACTATGTAGACATGACCGAGACATGTCCCCGGTCAATAACCAATAGCGGAACCTGGATGCTCATATTGGTTCCTACATATTCTACAAAGATCTTTATCGGTCAAACCGCATAATGATATACGTTGTTACTTTTGTCATCGGTATGTTACTTGCCCGAGATTCCGATCGTCGGTATCTCAATACCTAATTCAATCTCGTTACCGGCAAGTCTCTTTACCCATTCCGTAATGCTACATCCCGTAACTAACTCATTAGCTACATTGCTTGCAAGGCTTATAGTGATGTACATTACCGAGAGGGCCCGGAGATACCTCTCCGACAATCGGAGTGACAAATCCTAATCTTGATCCATGCCAACTAAACAAACACCATCGGAGACACCTGTAGAGCACCTTTATAATCACCCAGTTACGTTGTGATGTTTGGTAGCACACAAAGTGTTCCTCCGGTATTCAGGAGTTGCATGATCTCATAGTCATAGGAACATGTATAGTTATGGAGAAAGCAATAGCAACAAACTAAATGATCATCGTGCTATGCTAACGGATGGGTCAAGTCAATCACATCATTCTCTAATGATGTGATCCCGTTAATCAAATGACAACTCATGTCTATGGCTAGGAAACTTAACCATCTTTGATTCAATGAGCTAGTCAAGTAGAGGCATACTAGTGACACTCTATTTGTCTATGTATCCACACATGTACTAAGTTTCCGGTTAATACAATTCTAGCATGAATAATAAACATTTATCATGATATAAGGAAATATTAATAAAAACTTTATTATTGCCTCTAGGGAATATTTACTTCAAATACCCCTCTGATTATGAACATGAATATGATTTGTGAGTAGTTTCATTTGTTCCTCAGGACATGGGAGAAGTCTTGCTATAAGTAGTCATGTGAATTTGGTATTCATTCGATATTTTGATGAGATGTATGTTGTCTTTCCTCTAGTGGTGTTGTGTGAACGTGAACTACATGACACTTCACCATTATTTGGGCCTAGGGGAACGCATTGGGAAGTAATAAGTAGATGATGGGTTGCTAGAGTAACAAAAGTTTAAACCCTAGTTTATGTGTTGCTTCGTAAGGGGCTAATTTGTATCCATATGTTTCATGCTATGGTTAGGTTTACCTTAATACTTCTTTTGTAGTTGCGGATGCTTGTAAGAGGGGTTAATCTTAAGTGGGATGCTTGTCCAAGGAATGGCAGTACCCAAGCACCGGTCCACCCACATATCAAATTATCAAAGTAACGAACGCAAATCATATGATCGTGATGAAAACTAGCTTGACGATAATTCCCATGTGTCCTCGGGAGCGCTTTCCTTTATATAAGAGTTTGTCCAAGCTTGTCCTTTACTACAAAAAGGATTGGGCCAGCTTGCTGCACCTTTTTACTTTTATTACTTGTTACCCATTACAAATTACCTTATCACAAAACTATTTGTTACCGATAATTTCAGTGCTTGCAGAGAATACCTTACTGAAGACCGCTTGTCGTTTCCTTCTGCTCCTCGTTGGGTTCTACACTCTTACTTATCGAAAGGATTACGATAGATCCCTATACTTGTGGGCCGTCAAGGTGCTACCTGCTGGGGAAGAACCACCACCTCAAGATGGAAATCCTCATCCCTAGTTCGGCCCTAAGCTCACTGTAGAGCAGCTGTACCAGCAACAAGTCCATAACTGGCTGGTTTAGAATGGCGCACCGCAAGCAGGCAACAATGCTGAACATGGCCTAGCTCAAAATGCACAAGACAATGGAGGTTGGGGCCATTGGCAGGCTCCTCAACCTGTGCAGTTGCCTCCAATGCCCCCTCACTTGGTTAACTATCAGGCATGGCTGGCTGCGCAGGGTCTAACTGTCCAACATGGTCTGGTTCCTGAGGGTAATATCATAGATAATGCCTTTCAGGTCTGGAATGACTCTATCACAGTCTCTGACAACTCTAGTTCTACCCAATCTAATCTGGGAATAATGCCATCTATGGGTGTTGCTATCATTGATGATGATGTGGTTTCTGAATCTCTGGCTGTTATTGTGTTTTTTCACTCTCAGGGCATTCGGTTTGGGCTGACTGCGCATGGGGATGAGCTCTTGGCCATACTTCTGAATGATCCCATTCCCAGGCAGCATCTCAACAGTTTTATTTTCCATGCTTTGCGCCCGATCATTGCTACTATTGGTCCTTGGAGTGAGGGATTTGGTATGAGGAACACTACTACTTCTGTTGCTGTCAGAATTTCTCAGGATGGTGCAAGACTTCACTTGTTACAGATGCACTCTGATAGTCATGCTCTACACACTGCATCATCTGTGATCATTGAGGAGATTTCTGATTCTACTGAAGGGGCAAACAATGGTGCAGCTGATCTGAACACCGGGGAGGTTTCTGAAGATACTGTTGAGGCAAGCAATGGTGAAACTGATCTGAACTCTGCCTCCTTGAGGACTGATATTGTGGTTCCACCAGCTCCGATTGTGCCTCGGACCAGGCATTCCCGGGCTGCGGTCCCCATTTCCACCTCGGAGGTCAGGCGTAGTCAGCGCTCCAACAAGTTTAATGGCTTCAAAACCCATGCTCTCAAAGATTCACGCGTGACTCACTCCAAGGTTAAGCCTCGCTTTATGCCCATGATTGGATCCTCCAGCAATGCACCTAGGATTGACGATGCAGTTCTTCCTCCAACCCAATTCTCCACACTGCAAGAGATTGGTGTTAACAGATGCACCATTCCTGAAGATGAGCTGACTTCTGAAGCCTTGCTTGCTACTTCATCGGCTGTTAGTCCTTCTGAAAATCAGGGGCAGGTGGCCTCTCCCTCCTTGGAGTAATTTCTGCTTCTGCCATGCCACCTCTGCGATGCTGGAATGTGCTATCCTGGAATATCAGAGGTCTCAATTTGGAGAAAAAGCAGTCGGCCCTCTCTAATGCCATCAACACTAGTGGCTGTGCGGTGGTTCATTTGCAGGAAACCAAAACGCCTGAAGTTTCTTTTGCTTTTCTTAAAATTTGCTTCCCTAGACAATTCGATCACTTTGCTTTTGTTCCTTCCCACGGATCATCTGGTGGTATTCTTACTGTTTGGAAAAGCGCTTTATTTGCGGGTTCGGTTGTGTTTTCTGGCGTCTTCGTGTTAGTCGTCAGTTTCGTCAGTACTCAGTCCTCGCAGTCATGGTCGCTTGCTAATGTTTATGGCCCATGTGTGGGTGATGATTGAGGGAGTCCTGGGTTAGGGGGTGTTCGGGTAGCCGGACTATACCTTCAGCCGAACTCCAGGACTATGAAGATACAAGATTGAAGACTCCGTCCCGTGTCCGGATGGGACTTTCCTTGGCGTGGAAGGAAAGCTTGGCGATGCGGATATTCAAGATCTCCTACCATTGTAACCGACTTTGTGTATCCCCAACCCTCTCCGGTGTCTATATAAACCGGAGGGTTTTAGTCTGTAGGACAACTTTCATGATACAACAATCATACCATAGGCTAGCTTTTAGGGTTTAGCCTCCTCGATCTTGTGGTAGATCTACTCTTGTACTACCCATATCATCAATATTAATCAAGCAGGACGTAGGGTTTTACCTCCATCAAGAGGGCCCGAACCTGGGTAAAACATTGTGTCCCTTGTCTCCTGTTACCATCCGGCCTAGACGCACAGTTCGGGACCCCCTACCCGAGATCCGCCGGTTTTGACACCGACATTGGTGCTTTCATTGAGAGTTCCTCTGTGTCGTCGCTTTCAGGCCCGATGGCTTCTTCGATCATCAACCACGATGCAGTCTAGGGTGAGACTTTTCTCCCCGGACAGATCTTCGTCTTCGGCGGCTTCGCACTGCGGGCCAACTCGCTCGGTCACCTTGAGCAGATCGAAAGTTACGCCCCTGGCCATCAGGTCAGGTTTGGAAGCCTAAACTACACGACTGACATCCGCGGGGACTTGATCTTCGACAGATTCGAGCCACAGCCAACCGTGCAGCACTATCTCGATGGGCATGATATAGCTCTGCCGCCGAACAGCGCTTTGGAGGCCGCACACACATCGGTTCCGACCATTGATTCGGAGCCCACTGCGCCAATCGAGGATCAGCGGTTGGATGCTGCCTTAGGGGTTGCGATCTCAGAGGCGATCGAACCGAACTCCAGCCCCGCACTCCGCATGGCCCGTGACTCCGAGGAGCCGGATTCCTCTCCGAACTCCGAGCCCCCCGCGCCCCCGCCGATCGAATTCGATTGGGTGCCGATAATGGAGTTCACCGCCGCGGACATCTTTCAGCACTCGCCCTTCGGCGACATCCTGAATTCTCTAAAGTCTCTCTCTTTATCAGGAGAGCCCTGGCCGGACTACGGTCAGCAAGGTTGGGATACGGATGATGAAGAAATTCAAAACCCACCCACCACCCACTTCGTAGCCACTGTCGACGACTTAACCGGCATGCTCGACTTCGACTCCGAAGACATCGATGGCATGGACGACGATGCAGGAGACGAACAAGAACCAGCACCTGTAGGGCGTTGGAAGGCCACCTCGTCATATGACATATATATGGTGGACACTCCAAAGGATGGAGATGGCGATGGAACAGCAGTGGACGATACCTCTAAGAAACAGCCCAAGCGCCGGCGTTAGCGGCGCCGCTCTAAATCCCGCCAAAGCAAAAACGGTGATTCCGGCACGGGAGATAATACTACTCCGGATAGCGCCGAAGAACACCCCCTCCAGCAAAATTTGGCACAGGAGGACAGAGAAGCCAGCCCTCACGAGAGGGCGGTGGACCAAGAGGTTGAGGACGATAATTATACGCCTCCCTCCGAAGATGAGGCAAGCCTCGACGACGACGAGTTCGTGCCAGAGGATCTTGCCGAACAAGAGCGTTTTAAACGCAGGCTCATGGCCACGGCAAGCAGCCTCAAGAAAAAGCGGCAACAACTTAGAGCTGATCAGGATTTGCTAGCTGACAGATGGACTGAAGTCCTTGCGGTCGAAGAGTATGAACTCGAACGCCCCTCCAAGAGTTACCCAAAGCGCAGGCTGCTACCCCGACTAGAGGAGGAAGCACCTACATCACCAGCGCCTGACATGGCCGACCAGCCACCTCGTGGCCGCGACAGAGAGGCCTCTTGGCCCTCCACTCAAGCCATGCCCCGGCACCGCATCAAGCATACCAAGGCACGGGAAAATGCGCCCGACCTGCGCGACATCCTGGAGGACAAGACAAGGCAAACAAGATCGATCTACGGATCGCACAGGCGCCCCACGGCACGTGACGGTGATCGTCACTTCGGACGCAATGAATCCGGCCGGGCCGAACTCAACAGACAAAGCTCCTTCGAGCTGCGTCGTGATATAGCCCAATATAGAGGCGCCGCACACCCACTATGCTTCACAGATGAAGTAATGGATCATAAAATCCCTGAGGGCTTCAAACCCGTAAACATCGAATCGTACAATGGCACAACAGATCCTGTGGTATGGATCGAGGATTATCTCCTTCATATCCACATGGACCGCGGCGATGATCTACACGCCATCAAATACCTCCCACTCAAACTTAAGGGACCGGCCCGGCATTGGCTTAACAGCTTGCCAGCAAACTCAATCGGTTCTTGGGAGGACTTGGAAGCTGCATTCCTTGACAACTTCCAGGGCACTTATGTGCGACCACTGGACGCCGATGACCTAAGCCACATAATTCAGCAGCCAGAAGAATCGGCCAGGCAATTCTGTACACGGTTCCTAACAAAGAAAAACCAGATAGTCGACTGTCCGGACACAGAGGCCTTAGCGGCCTTCAAGCATAATATCCGTGACGAGTGGCTGGCCCGGCACCTGGGACAGGAAAAGCCGAAATCTATGGCAGCCCTCACGACACTCATGACCCGCTTTTGCGCGGGAGAAGATAGCTGGCTAGCTCGCAGTAACAACTTAACCAAGAACACTGGTAATTCGAATACCAAGGACAAAAGTGACAGGTCGCGTCGGAACAAGCAAAAGCGCCGCGTTAACAGTGACAGCAACGAGGATACGGCAGTTAATGCCGGATTCCGAGGCTACAAATCCGGTCAACGGAAACAGCCATTCAAAAGAAAAACTCAGGGCCCGTCCAGTTTGGACCGAATACTCGACCGCTTTGTGCCAGATACATGGCACCCCCGAAAAGCCAGCCAATCACACCAACAGGGATTGTTGGGTGTTCAAGCAGGCAGGCAAGTTAAGAGCCGAAAACAAAGACAAGGGGCTACATAGCGACGACGAGGAGGAGCCCAGGCCACCGAACAACAGTGGACAGAAGGGATTTCCCCCGCAAGTGCGGACAGTGAACATGATATACGCAACCCACATCCCCAAGAGGGAGCGGAAGCGTGCGTTACGGGACGTATATGCGATGGAGCCGGTCGCCCCAAAGTTCAACCCATGGTCCTCCTGCCCGATCACCTTTGATCGAAGGGACCACCCCACTAGCATCCGTCACGGCGGCTTCGTCGCATTGGTTCTAGACCCAATCATTGACGGATTTCATCTCACAAGAGTCCTCATGGACGGCGGCAGCAGCTTGAACCTGCTTTACCAGGATACAGTGCGAAAGATGGGCATAGATCCCTCGAGGATCAAGCCCACCAAAACGACCTTTAAAGGCGTCATACCAGGTGTAGAAGCCAACTGTACAGGCTCAGTTACACTGGAAGTGGTCTTCGGATCTCTGGATAACTTCCGAAGTGAGGAGTTAATCTTCGACATAGTCCCGTTCCGTAGTGGCTATCACGCGCTGCTCGGGCGAACCGCATTCGCAAAATTCAACGCGGTACCGCACTATGCATACCTCAAGCTCAAGATGCCAGGCCCTAGGGGAGTAATCATGGTCAATGGGAACACTGAACGCTCCCTCCGAACGGAGGAGCACACGGCAGCGCTCGCAGCAGAAGTACAAAGCAGCCTCTCTAGGCAGTCCTCCAGTTCGGCCTTCAAAAAGCCAGACACTGTCAAGCGCGCCCGGAGTACCCTACAACAAGACTGCCTGGCACGTTCCGAGCTAGCGTAGCAATGCGGCCCCAACCCTAGCCCTCGCGATATAGCGAAACCAGCGCTTCGCGTACATAACTACGCTCTTGAAATACCATGGGCACAGGGGAAGGGGCACTATCACGGCACGCCCGAAATACGGCTTAAACCGCACCAGGGGCTGCCGGATTCCTTCTTTTTTTCTCTTACTCTCAGGACTCCATACTTCGGACGACCCGTTCGGCAATTCAACTGCCGCACAAACGATGCAAGATCCAGGGAAGCAGACAAGCCACGCCGCATTATGGAACTCCCAGGTGGTCTCTATTGCGAGCAGTATACCTGTTTCTTAATACAATTCCGCGGCCTGCCCCTGGCTAGGACATGTTAAATAGTCCAATTTATTTTGCTTATCGCACTATTTGTATTGTTCCGCTTTCATAGCAGCCTTTCTATAAACAATGCATAGCTTTTTGTCTATTTTTTGCATTACCCTCTTTTTATATATATGTTTATTAATAACATGCTGCATCCGTACACTGTGGTACGGCAAAATACGCCAGGGGCTTCAGTACCCATCAATATGGCGTGAGAAGTCCGTCCACTTTCACAAGTGCGGCACCCCGAACTTATAGCACTATATGCATCGGCTCCGAATCATGATTTGGGTCAATAGTTGGGTTTGCCCGGCTCCTATGTTTTGGTGCCTTACGTTCCGCTATATCGGCTAAGGTAGCACTAGGAAAACCACTGCGATTGTGCCCCAGTTGAGCTGGGCCGAGCACCTCAGTGGAGAAAGCTAAAACTGACTGTCATGATGAGGCGAGAGACCGGTCGCTGTTCGAGAGGTTTTCGAGTCCTTAAAGGCTTATGCCGCTTCGAGCGAGGAACCGGCTTTGTCCGGCCAAGGCGTGGATAGCGCCCCGAACTCGGTCTTCCGAATACTAGGGGCTTCGCCGAAATTTAAAATTATAGAGTTTTATGGCTAAGTGAGAGTGTTCAAGCATTATAGTCCGATTGCCTTGTTTGTTGTGCTGACCGCCTCCCTCGACGGACCCAATCATGGGAAAAAGAGCGCTCAGGTTTATCCCGAACACCCCAGCACTAGTGGCATGGGGGCAGAAGCCGACGACTGGCCATCTCTCAATTTTTTGATAAACGGCCGCACAGAAAGTAATATTTTAAATTCAAGCATTGCTTAGCACATATGAACAAGTTTTCAGCGCACAGGATAACACGAGCGAGTTCATTCAAAAATTACATCCTTGGTACATTCATCCGCCACAAGGCAGGCACCAGCAAGAACATCCTTGTAATAGTTCTCGGGCTTGCGATGCTCCTTCCCCGGCGGCGGCCCGTCCTTCACAAGCTTCTCACCGTCCAGCTTACCCCAATGCACCTTTGCACGGGCAAGGGCCCTACGGGCACCTTCGATGCAGACGGAGCGCTTGATGACCTCGAGCCTTGGACAAGCCTCCACCAGCCGCCGCACCAGTCCGAAGTAGCTCCCAGGCAGGGCCTCTCTAGGCCACAGCCGAACTATGAAGCCCTTCAGGGCCTGTTCGGCCGCCTTGTGGAGCTCGACCAGCTGCTTCAGCTGGTCGCTCAAGGGCACAGGGTGTCCGGCCTCAGCGTACTGAGACCAGAACACCTTCTCCGTCGAGCTGCCTTCCTCGGCTCGGTAGAATGCGGCGGCATCGGATACGCTGCGGGGAAGATCTGCGAATGCCCCTGGAGAGCTCCGGATTCGGGTAAGTAACAAGTAGTTTACTTTTATATGTCTGCTTTGCATATAGAATGCCTTGCCCGCAGCTATCTTTTTCACCGCATCCAATTCCTGGAGGGCCTTCTGGGCTTTGGCCTTGGCAGATTTGGCAGTTTTAAGGGCCGCAGCAAGCTCGGACGCTCGCGTCTTCGAGTCGAGCTCCAAACTCTCATGTTTTTGCATGAGAACCTGAAGCTCTTGACGCACCTCGCCGACCTGCGCCTCAAATTTCTCCCGCTCGGCGCGCTCTGGGGCCGCTTTCTTCTCGGCCTCGAACAGCGCCTGCTTGAGGGTCGCCACCTCAGTTGTGGCCCCTACAATAAGCAGTATACTCCTGTCATTTTTTGCAATTGCGCCTCCCCATAGGCATTTTTTCTATAAGGTATCTCTGACCTTCTTTCTCCTCGAGCTGCCGTTTGGCAAGGCCGAGCTCTTGCTTGGTCCGCTCGAGGCCCTGCTTCAGGGCACCCACCTCCGCAGTCAGTACGGCGGTGGCCAGCAGCGAAGCCTGCATACGTATATTGACTCCTTTTTAGTTAGACTCCTGTGATATTTAATAGATCCTCTATCCGGCTTCTCTTTCCGAACGCCAAACAGAGCATTAGGGGCTACTGTCTATACGGTAATATTTTTACATATTTTTACTTACCTCGAAGTCTGTTAGAAGGCTAGCACAAGCTTCAGTCAGTCCGCTTTTGGCGGACCGAACCTTCTGGATCACCGTACTCATGATGGCACAGTGCTCCTCGTCAATGGATGCGCCCTTAAGCTCCTCCAGTAGATTGTCTGGCGCCTCCGGCTGGACGGAGGACGCGGCTCAGTAGGCTTGCTCCTCTTGGCAGGAGTTCGCCTACCGCGGTCCGGAACTGTTGATGATTCCGGCGCAGTGTCCGGCTTAAAGCCGGACTTGGAGCCCAGGGGGGGTCTTGTCCCCTTCACTCCTGGAGTTCGGGAGGTCGCCTCGCGGCTCCTCCTGGACCACCTCCTCTCGCCCCGAAGCTTGTCGCGACGCCACTTCGGCGTCATCCGCAGCATAGGGGGAAGCAGTAGGCGGAACTGAATTCACGTCCGATGAATCCAGGGAGCCGCTCGATGACTCGTCGAGCCCGTCCTTGGGCGGACTGCATGATTATATCCGACATTAGGGAAAGCTGTGCACCAAAAGGAATATCACGAGTTACTCTGGTATCCAGACACTTACGATCTCGCCGGACGCTTGGCCCTGTCCGGCCACTCCTCTTCGTCCTCGTCGGCGTCGGGGACTTAGTCTGGCGGAGGGGTTTTCCTCTTCTTGGACCCCTCGGCCTCCCCTACTGGGGCGGCCTTCCTCTTCTCTCCTCCCCCCGCTGGAGGGGGAGAGGTTTCTTCTTCCTCCTCCTCATCTTCACGGGAGGAGTGCGTCTCAGACTCGTCGGACGACGAGTCCGACACCACCATATGCCGGGAACTCTTTCGAGTCCCCATGGCCTTCTTCTGCTTGGCCTTCTTCTCCGGCACCACATAAGGTGCCGGAACCAGTAGCTTCTCTAGGAGAGCAGGGGCTGGGTCTTCAGGCAAGGGAGCCGGGCAGTTAATCTATCCGGACTTATCCCGCCAATCCTGTCAAAGGTAAGGGAGTTTAGATCCCGCATAGAGTCAAACTATGAAAAAACTTAACATCCTGTAAAAGATGGAAATATCTTACCTCGCCAGCAGGACGCTGCGAGCTGAATCCGCGGTCTTCGGAGGCGGATGTGGGAGCCTCGGCGCCTTTGGTTAGCCCCCTCCAGACATCTTCGTACGTCGTGTCAAAGAGCCTGCTCAGAGTTCAGTGATGCGCCGGGTTGAACTCCCACAAATTGAAGTCCCGTTCTTGACACGGAAGGATCCGGCGGACGAGCATGACCTGGATTACGTTGACAAGCTTGAGCTGCTTGTTCACCAGGGACTGGATGCATTTTTGCAGTCCGGTCAACTCTCCTTTGTCGCCCCACGACAAGCTCGTCTCCTTCCAGGACGTGAGCCGCATAGGGGGTCCGGATCAGAATTCAGGGGCTGCGATCCACTTTGGATCGCGTGGCTCGGTGATGTAAAACCACCCTGACTGCCACCCCTTCAAGGTCTCCACAAAGGAGCCCTCGAGCCATAGGACGTTGGCAATTTTGCCCGCCATGGCACCTCCGCACTCCGCCTGGTTGCCGCGCACCACCTTTGGCTTGACGTTGAAGGTCTTGAGCCAGAGGCCAAAATGGGGGCGAATGCAGAGGAAAGCCTCGCACACAACGATAAACGCCGAGATATTGAGGATGAAGTTCGAGGCCAGATCGTGGAAATCTAGGCCATAGTAGAACATGAGCCCGCGGACAAATGGGTGGAGAGGAAAACCCAGTCCGCAGAGGAAGTGGGGAAGAAATACTACCCTCTCATGGGGCCTTGGGGTGGGGAGAAGCTGCCCCTCCTAAGGAAGCCGGTGCGCGATGTCTTTGGACAAGTATGCGGCCTTCCTTAACCTTTTGACATGGCCCTCCGTGACGGAGGAGACCATCCACTTGCCTCCCGCTCCGGACATTGTTGGAGAGGGTTGAGGTAGGAAGCGCGGGCTTGGGCGCTAGAGCTCGGGTGCGCAGAAGATGGATAGGCAAAGGAGGAAGAAGGCGTAGGTAAAAAGGTGGATCCTTATCCCCTCATATGGGCAGATGCGACTATGCGTCCCCACCAGCCTAGTAAAACTCGCTTGCCTCCCAAGTGCCGTGATAAGTGGCGCGGTTGGGTTACCCACGTCCGTATTAACGAGAATCCTGTACACAAAGGGGACACGATCTCTGCTTTAACAAGACGTGCCAAGGAAACCGCCTCGCAAAACACGCTGAGGTGGAGAAGTGAAAACGATTCGAATAAAGGCTTGGCCGTAGTGTGATGTCACGCTGTGGAATACGTCAACAGATTAGATTTGTGTTAATATTATTCTCTCTATGGCAATACGTGGAAGCTTATTTTGCACAGCCGGACACTACTCTTGGTGTTTACAAACTTTTATGAAGAATTTGGAGGAGGAACCCACCTTGCAATGCCGAAGACAATCTGCGCGCCGGACTCGTCGTCATTGAAGCCTGGTTCAGGGGCTACTGAGGGAGTCCTGGGTTAGGGGGTGTTCAGGTAGCTGGACTACACCTTCAGCGGAACTCCAGGACTATGAAGATACAAGATTGAAGACTCTGTCCCGTGTCCGGATGGGACTTTCGTTGGCGTGGAAGGCAAGCTTGGCGCGGATATTCAAGATCTCCTACCATTGTAACCGACTTTGTGTAACCCTAACCCTCTCCGGTGTCTATATAAACTAGAGGGTTTTAGTCCGTAGGACAACTTTCATGATACAACAATCATACCATAGGCTAGCTTTTAGGGTTTAGCCTCCTCGATCTCGTGGTAGATCTACTCTTGTACTACCCATATCATCAATATTAATCAAGCAGGACGTAGGGTTTTACCTCCATCAAGAGGGCCCGAACCTGGGTAAAACATTGTGTCCCTTGTCTCCTGTTACCATCCGGCCTAGACGCACAGTTCGGGACCCCCTACCCGAGATCCGCCGGTTTTGACACCGACATTGGTGCTTTCATTGAGAGTTCCTCTGTGTCGTCGCTTTCAAGCCCGATGGCTTCTTCGATCATCAACCACGATGCAGTCTAGGATGGCTTCTTCGAAGTACCGGGAGGTTACCGGAACCCCCCGGGGAGTATATGGGCCTTATTGGGCCTTAGTGGAAAAGAGGAGAGGGGAGGAAAAGGTGGGAGGCGTGCCCCCTAGCTGAATCCGAATTGGGAGGGGGCCGACCCCCCTTTCCTTTCTCCTCTCATCCCCTTCCTTCTCTCCTACTCCTACTACATGGAAGGGGGGAATCCTACTCCCAGTGGGAATAGGACTCCCCTAGGGCGCGCCATGGAGATGGTCGGCCCCTCCCCTCCTCCACTCCTTTATATACGGGGGAGGGGGCACCCCATAGACACACAAGTTGATCATTGATCTTTTAGCCGTGTGCGATGCCCCCTCCACCATAATCCACCTTGGTTATATCGTAGCGATGCTTAGGCGAAGCCATGTTCTGGTAGCATCATCATCACCGTCATCATGCCGTCGTGCTGACGAAACTCTCCCTCGAAGCTCTACTGGATCGTGAGTTCGCGGGACGTCACCGAGCCGAACATGTGCAAATCACGGAGGTGTCGTACCTTCGGTGCTAGATTAGTCGATCGTGAAGATGTACGACTACATCAATCGCGTTGTCATAACGCTTCCACTTACGGTGTACGAGGGTACATAGACGATACTCTCCCATCTCGTTGCTATGCATCACTGAGGGAGTCCTGGATTAGGGGGTGTTCGGATAGCCGGACTATACCTTCAACCGGACTCCAGGACTATGAAGATACAAGATTGAAGACTTCGTCCCGTGTCCGGATGGGACTTTCCTTGGCGTGGAAGGCAAGCTTGGCGATGCGGATATTCAAGATCTCCTACCATTGTAACCGACTCTATGTAACCCTAACCCTATCCGGTGTCTATATAAACCGGAGGGTTGTAGTCCGTAGGCAATCAACTCCATATACAACAATCATACCATAGGCTAGCTTCTAGGGTTTAGCCTCCTTGATCTCGTGGTAGATCTACTCTTGTACTACCCATATCATCAATATTAATCAAGCAGGACGTAGGGTTTTACCTCCATCAAGAGGGCCCGAACCTGGGTAAAACATTGTGTCCCTTGTCTCCTGTTACCATCCGGCCTAGACGCACAGTTCGGGACCCCCTACCCGAGATCTGCCGGTTTTGACACCGACAATGATCGTATTGCGTTTACTTCCTGGTTGTATGATGTCCAGATCCCTGCCGATCAAGATTGATTGCTCATCGGCGATTTTAATTATATGCGAGCTCCTAACAACCGCAAAAAACCTGGGGGGAACCTAAATGACATGATCACTTTTAACGATATAATTCACAAGCAACAAATCATCGAGCTTCCGGTTCAAGGTAGATCCTATACATGGAGTAACATGCAACTTGATCCACTTCTTGAGCAAATTGATTGGTTCCTTACCTCCCTGCACTGGACCCATTCGTACCCTAAAACCCTAGTTAAACCCCTCGGCAAACCAGTTTCAGATCATATACCCTGTGTGGTTGAAGGAAATATGCCCTAGAGACAATAATAAAGTTGTTATTTATATTTCCTTGTATCATGATAAATGTTTATTATTCATGCTAGAATTGTATTAACCGGACACTTAGTACATGTGTGGATACATAGACAAACAGAGTGTCACTAGTATACCTCTACTTAACTAGCTCGTTAATCAAAGATGGTTAAGTTTCCTAGCCATGGACAAAGAGTTGTCATTTGATGAACGAGATCACATCATTAGAGAATGATGTGATTGACTTGACCCATCCGTTAGCTTAGCACTATGATCGTTTAGTTTATTGCTATTGCTTTCTCCATAACTTATACATGTTCCTATGACTATGAGATTATGCAACTCCCGAATACCGGAGGAACACTTAGTGTGCTATCAAACATCACAACGTAACTGGGTGACTATAAAGATGCTCTGTAGGTGTCTCCGATGGTGTTTGTTGAGTTGGCATACATCGAGATTAGGATTTGTCACTCCGTGTATCGGAGAGGTATCTCTGGGCCCTCTCGGTAATGCACATCACTATAAGCCTTGCAAGCAATGTGACTAATGAGTTAGTTACGGGATGATGCACTACGGAACGAGTAAAGAGACTTGCCGGTAATGAGATTGAACTAGGTATTGAGATACCGACAATCGAATCTCGTGCAAGTAACATACCGATGACAAAGGGAACAACGTATATTGTTATGCGGTTTGACCGATAAAGATCTTCGTAGAATATGTAGGAACCAATATGAGCATCCAGGTTCCGCTATTGGTTATTGAGCGGAGATGATTCTCAGTCATGTCTACATAGTTCTCGAACCCGTAGGGTCCGCACGCCTAACGTTCGTGACGATCGGTATTATGATTTTATGTGTTTTGATGTACCGAAGGTAGTTCGGAGTCCCGGATGTGATCACGGATATGACGAGGAGTCTCATAATGGTCGAGACATAAAGATCAATATATTGGAAGCCTATGTTTGGACATCGGAATGGTTCCGGGTGAGTTCGGGCATATACCGGAGTACCGCGAGGTTACCGGAACCCCCCGGGAAGTATATGGGCCTTATTGGGCTGTAGTGGGAGAGAGGAGAAGGGAGCCTAGGAGGGGGCGCGCCCCCCAAGCCCAATCCTAATTGGGTGGGGGCGCCCCCCCTTTCCTCCCCCTTCTCTCCCCCTTCCTTCCTCTCCTGATCCAACTAGGGAGGGGGGGAATCCTACTCCCGGTGGGAGTAGGACTCCCCTTGGGCGCACCATAGAGGGGTCGACCCTCCCCCTCCTCCACTCCTTTATATACGAGGGAGGGGGCACCCCATAGACACACAAGATGATTGTTTAGCCGTGTGCGGTGCCCCTCCACAGACTCCCACCTCGGTCATATCGTTGCAGTGCTTAGGCGAAGCCCTGCGCCGATAGCTTCATCATCACCGTCATCACGCCGTCGTGCTGACGAAACTCTCCATCGACACTCAGCTGGATCTAGAGTTCGCAGGACGTCACCGAGCTGAACATGTGCAGATCGCGGAGGTGCGTACCTTCGGTGCTAGGATCGGTCGGATCG
The DNA here is from genome assembly GCF_003073215.2 of Triticum urartu. NCBI lineage: Eukaryota > Viridiplantae > Streptophyta > Magnoliopsida > Poales > Poaceae > Triticum > Triticum urartu. The sequence goes on along the minus strand of NC_053022.1, from coordinate 483,618,019 downwards.
TGAATACGTATGACTACATCAACTGCGTTGTCATAACGCTTCCGTTTACGGTCTACGAGGGTACGTGGACAACAATCTTCCCCTCTCATTGCTATGCATAACCTAGATGGATCTTGCGTGTGCGTAGGATTTTTTTTGAAATTACTGTGTTCCCCAATAGTGGCATTCGAGCCAGGTCTATGCGTAGATGTTATATGCACGAGTAGAACACAAAGGAGTTGTAGGCGTGGGTATATACATAGTGCTTGCTGTCGCTAGTTGATTCTTGATTCAGCGGTATTGTTGGATGAAGCAGCTCAAACCGACATTACGCGTATGCTTATGCGAGACTGGTTCTACCGACGTGCTTCACACACAGGTGGCTGGTGGGTGTCAGTCTCTCCAACTTTAGTTGAATCGGATTCAATGAACAGGGTTCTTTCTGAAGATGAAAAAGCAATCACTATACCGCATTGTGGTTTTGATGCGTAGGTAAGAACGGTTCTTGCTCAGCCCGTAGCAGCCACGTAAAACTTGCAACAACAAAGTAGAGGACGTCTAACTTGTTTTTGTAGGGCATGTCGTGATGTGATATGGTCAAGACGTGATGCTAAATTTTATTTTATGAGATGATCATGTTTTGTAACGGAGTTATCGGCAACTGGCAGGAGCCATATGGTTGTCGCTTTATTGTATGAAATGCAATCGCCATGTAATTGCTTTACTTTATCACTAAGCGGTAGCGATAGTCGTAGAAGCAATAGTTGGCGAGACGACAACGATGCTTCGATGGAGATCAAGGTGTCAAGCCGGTGATGATGGTGATCATGACGGTGCTTTGGAGATGGAGAAGGCACAAGATGATGATGGCCATATCATATCACTTATATTGATTGCATGTGATGTTTATCCTTTATGCATCTTGTTTTGCTTAGTTCGGCGGTAGCATTATAAGAAGATCTCTCACTAAATTTCAAGGTATAAGTGTTCTCCCTGAGTATGCACCGTTGCTACAGTTCGTCATGCCGAGACACCATGTGATGATCGGGTCTGATAAGCTCTACATTCACATACAACGGTGCAAGCCAGTTTTTCACACGCGGAATACTCGGGTTAAACTTGACGAGCCTAGCATATGCAGATATGGCCTCACAAAACTGAGACCGAAAGGTCGAGCGTGAATCATATAGTAGATATGATCAACATAGTGATGTTCACCATTGAAAACTACTCCGTCTCCCATGATGACCGGACATGGTTTAGTTGATATGGATCACGTGATCACTTAGATGATTACAGGGATGTCTATCTAAGTGGGAGTTCTTAAGTAATTTGATTAATTGAACTTTAATTTATCATTAACTTAGTACCTGATAGTATTTTGCATGTCTATGTTATTGTAGATAGATGGCCCGTGCTATTGTTCCATTGAATTTTAGTGTGTTCCTAGAGAAAGCTAAGTTGAAATATGATGGTAGCAACTACAGGGACTGGGTCCGTAACTTGAGGATTATCCTCATTGCTGCACAAGAATTACATCCTGGGAGCACCGCTAGGTGACAAACCCGCTGCAGGAGCAACGCCAGATTTTATGAACACCTGGCAGAGCAAAGCTGATGACTACTCGATAGTTCAGTGTGCCATGCTTTACGGCTTAGAACCGGGACTTCAACGATGTTTTGAACGTCATGGAGCATATGAGATGTTCCAGGAGTTGAAGTTAATATTTCAAGAAAATGCTTGGATTGAGATATGAAGTCTCCAATAAGTTCTACAGCTGCAAAAATGGAGGAGAATAGTTCTGTCAGTGAACATATACTTAGAATGTCTGGGTACCACAACCAGTTGACTCAGCTGGGAGTTAATCTTCCTGATGATAGTGTCATTGACAGAGTTCTTCAATCACTGCCACCAAGCTATAAGAGCTTCGTGATGAACTATAATATGCAAGGGATGGATAAGACAATTCCCGAGCTCTTCGCAATGCTAAAGGCTGCGGAGGTAGAAATCAAGAAGGAGCATCAAGTGTTGATGGTCAACAAGACCACCAGTTTCAAGAAAAAAGGTAAAGGGAAGAAAGGGAACTTCAAAAAGAATAGCAAGCAAGTTGCTGCTCAAGTGAAGAAGCCCCAAGTCTGGACCTAAGCCTGAGACTGAGTGCTTCTACTGCAAAGGGACTGGTCACTGGAAGCGGAACTGCCCCAAGTATTTGGCGGAGAAGAAGGATGGAAAAGTGAAAGGTATATTTTTATATATGTTATTGATGTGTACCTTACTAATTCTCGCAGTAGCGCATGGGTATTTGATACTGGTTCCGGTGCTAATATTTGCAACTCGAAACAGGGGCTACGGATTAAGAGAAGATTGGCTAAGGACGAGGTGACGATGCGTGTGGGAAATGGTTCCAAAGTCGATGTGATCGCCATCGGCATGCTACCTATACATCTACCTTCGGGATTAGTTTTAGACCTAAATAATTAATATTTGGTGCCAGGGTTGAGCATGAACATTATGTCTGGATCTTGTTTGATGCGAGACGGTTATTCATTTAAATCAGAGAATAATGGTTGTTCTATTTATATGAATAATATCTTTTATGGTCATGCACCCTTGATGAGTGGTCTGTTTTTACTAAATCTTGATAGTAGTGATACACATGTTCATAGTATTGAAGCCAAAAGATATAATTTTAATAATGATAGTGCAACTTATTTGTGGCACTGCCGTTTAGGTCATATAGATGTAAAGCGCATGAAGAAACTCCATGCTGGTGGACTTTTGGAATCACTTGATTATGAATCACTTGATGCTTGTGAACCATGCCTCATGGGCAAGATGACTAAGACTCCGTTCTCCGGAACAATGGAGCGAGCAATAGACTTGTTGGAAATAATACATGTTGATGTATGCGGTCCGATGAGTGTTGATGCTCGCGGCGGGTATAGTTATTTTCTTACCTTCACAAATGATTTGAGAAGATATGGGTACATCTACTTAATGAAAAGTCTGAAACATTTGAAATGTTCAAAGAATTTCAGAGTGAAGTGGAGAATCATCGTAATTAAGTTTCTATGATCTGATCATGGAGGAGAATGTTTGAGTTATGAGTTTGGTCTTCATTTGAATCAATGCGGCATAGTTTTGCAACTCACGCCACCTGGAGCACCACAGCCTAATGGTGTATCCAAACGTCGTAACCACACTTTATTAGACATGGTGCGATCTATGATGTCTCTCACTGATTTACCGCTATCATTTTGGGGTTATGCTTTAGAGACAGCTGCATTCACGTTAAATAGGGCACCATCAAAATCCGTTGAGACGACACCTTATGAACTGTGGTTTGGCAAGAAACCCAAGTTCTCGTTTCTTAAAGTTTGGGGCTGCGATGCTTATGTAAAAAAACTTCAACCTGATAAGCTTGAACCCAAATCGGAGAAATGTGTCTTCATAGGATACCCAAAGGAAACTATTGGGTACACCTTCTATCGCAGATCCGAAGGCAAGATATTCGTTGCTGAGAATGAATCCTTTCTAGAGAAGGAGTTTCTCTTGAAAGAAGTGAGTGGGAGGAAAGTAGAACTTGACGAGGTAATTGTACCTACTCCCTTGTTGGAAAGTAGTTCATCACAGAAATCAGTTCCAGTGATTCCTACACCAGTAAGTGAGGAAGCTAATGATGATGATCATGAAACTTCTGATCAAGTTACTACCGAACCTCGTAGGTCAACCAGAGTAAGATCCGCACCAGAGTGGTACAGTAATCCTGTTCTGGAGGTCATGTTACTTGACCATGACGAACCTACGAACTATGAGGAAGCGATGATGAGCCCAGATTCTGCAAATGGCTTGAGGCCATGAAATCTGAGATGGGATCCATGTATGAGAACAAAGTGTGGAATTTGGTTGACTTTCCCGATGATCGGCAGGCCATAGAGAATAAATGGATCTTTAAGAAGAAGACTGACGTTGACGGTAATGTTACTGTCTACATAGCTCGACTTGTTGCAAAAGGTTTTCGACAAGTTCAAGGAGTTGACTATGATGAGACCTTCTCACCCGTAGCGATGCTTAAGTCCATCCGAATCATGTTAGCAATTGCCGCATTTTATGATTATGAAATTTGGCAAATGGATGTCAAAATTGCATTCCTTAATGGTTATCTTAAAGAAGAATTGTATATGATGCAACCAGAAGGTTTTGTTGATCCAAAAGGTGCTAACAAAGTGTGCAAGCTCCAGCGATCCATTTATGGACTGGAGCAAGCCTCTTGGAGTTGGAATATACACTTTGATAGTGTGATCAAAGCATATGGTTTTATACAAACTTTTGGAGAAGCCTGTATTTACAAGAAAGTGAGTGGGAGCTCTGTAGCATTTCTGATATTATATGTAGATGACATATTATTGATCGGAAATGATACTGAATTTCTGAATAGCATAAAAGGATACTTGAATAAGAATTTTTCAATGAAAGACCTCTGTGAAGCTGCTTATGTATTGGGCATCAAGATCTATAGAGATAGATCAAGACGCTTAATTGGACTTTCACAAAGCACATACCTTGATAAAGTTTTGAAGAAGTTCAAAATGGATCAAGCAAAGAAAGGGTTCTTGCCTGTGTTACAAGGTGTGAAGTTGAGTCAGACTCAATGCCCGACCATTGCAGAAGATAGAGAGAAAATGAAAGTCATTCCCTATGCTTCAGCCATAGGTTCTGTCATGTATGCAATGATGTGTACTAGACCTGATGTGTGCCCTGCTATTAGATTAGCAGGGAGGTACCAAAGTAATCCGGGAGTGGATCACTGGGCATCGGTCAAGAACATCCTGAAATACCTGAAAAGGACTAAGGATATGTTTCTCATTTATGGGGGTGACAAATAGCTCATCATAAACGGTTACGTCAATGCAAGCTTTGACACTGATCTGGATGACTCTAAGTCACAAACCGGATACATATTTTTATTGAATGGTGGAGCTGTCAGTTGGTGCAGTTCCAAGCAGAGCGTCGTGGTGGGATCTACGTGTGAAGCGGAATACATAGATTCTTCAGAAGCGGCAAATGAAGGAGTCTGGATGAAGGAGTTCATATCCGATCTAGGTGTCATACCTAGTGCATCGGGTCCAATGAAAATCTTTTGTGACAATACTGGAGCAATTGCCTTGGCAAAAAAATCCAGATTTCACAAGAGAACCAAGCACATCAAGAGACGCTTCAATTCCATCCGCGATCAAGTCAAGGAGGGAGACACGGAGATTTGCAAGATACATACGGATCTGAATGTTGCAGACCCGTTGACTAAGCCTCTCTCATCAGCAAAACATGATCAGCACCAAGACTCCATGGGTGTTAGAATCATCACAATGTAATCTAGATGATTGACTCTAGTGCAAGTGGGAGACTAAAGGAAATATGCCCTAGAGGCAATAATAAAGTTGTTATTTATATTTCCTTATATCATGATAAATGTTTATTATTCATGCTAGAATTGTATTAACCGGAAACTTAGTACATGTGTGGATACATAGACAAACAGAGTGTCACTAGTATGCCTCTACTTAACTAGCTCGTTAATCAAAGATGGTTAAGTTTCCTAGCCATGGACAAAGTGTTGTCATTTGATGAACGGGATCACATCATTAGAGAATGATGTGATTGACTTGACCCATCCGTTAGCTTAGCACTATGATCGTTTAGTTTATTGCTATTGCTTTCTCCATAACTTATACATGTTCCTACGACTATGAGATTATGCAACTCCCGAATACCGGAGGAACACTCAGTGTGCCATCAAACGTCACAACGTAACTGGGTGACTATAAAGATGCTCTGCAGGTGTCTCCGATGGTGTTTGTTGAGTTGGCATAGATCGAGATTAGGATTTGTCACTCCGTGTATCGGAGAGGTATCTCTAGGCCCTCTCAGTAATGCACATCAATATAAGCCTTGCAAGCAATGTGACTAATGAGTTAGTTACATTATGATGCATTATGGAATGAGTAAAGAGACTTGCTAGTAACGAGATTGAACTAGGTATTGAGATATCGACGATCGAAACTAGGGCAAGTAACATACCAATGACAAAGGGAACAACGTATCTTGTTATGCGGTTTGACCGATAAAGATCTTCGTAGAATATGTAGGAACCAATATGAGCATCCGGTTCTGCTATTGGTTATTGACCGGAGATGAGTCTCGGTCATGTCTACATAGTTCTCGACCCGTAGGGTCCGCACGCTTAACGTTCGGTGACGATCGGTATTATGAGTTTATGTGTTTTGATGTACCGAAGGTAGTTCGGAGTCCCGGATATGATCACGGACATGACAAGGAGTCTCGGAATGGTCGAGACCTATAGATCAATATATTGGAAGCATATGTTTGGACATCGGAATGGTTTCGGGTGAGTTCGGGCATATACCGGAGTACCGGGAGGTTATCGGAACCCCCCGGGAAGTATATGGGCCTTATTGGGCCATAGTGGGAGAGAGGAGAAGGGAGCCTAGGAGGGGGCGCCCCCCCCCCCAAGTCCAATCCGAATTGGGTGGGGGGCCGGCCCCCCTTTCCTTCCCCCTCTCCCCCCTTCCTTCCTCTCCTAATCCAACTAGGGAAGGAGGGATCCTACTCCTGGTGGGAGTAGGACTCCCCTTGGGTGCGCCATAGAGGGGTCGGCCCTCCCCCTCCTCCAATCCTTTATATACGGGGGAGGGGGCACCCCATAGACACACAAGTTGATTTTTTAGCCGTGTGCGGTACCCCCCTCCAAAGATTTCCACCTCAGTCATATCGTTGCAGTGCTTAGGCGAAGCCCTGTGCCGATAGCTTCATCATCACCGTCATCACGCCGTCGTGCTGATGAAACTGTCCCTCGACACTCAGCTGGATCTAGAGTTCGCAGGACGTCACCGAGCTAAACGTGTGTAGATCGTGGAGGTGCCATACCTTCGGTGCTAGGATCGGTCGGATCGTGAAGACGTACGACTACATCAACCGCGTTGTCATAATGCTTCTGCTTACGGTCTACGAGGGTACGTGGACAACACTCTTCCCCTCTCATCGCTATGCATCACCTAGATGGATCTTGCGTGTGCGTAGGAAATTCTTTGAAATTACTACGTTCCCCAACAGAGGTTACCATTGAAACCACGATTCCCCAAAGTAAGCTTTTTCGCTTTGAATCATACTAGATTTTACACCCCGGGTTTATGGGTGTGGTACAACAAGTTTGGGACAAGCCAGTCTACAATAAAAATGATGCGGCTACACTAAGCCACAAGTTCAAAGCCCTCTGTCAAGCCCTTAAGATTTGGAGCAAACATATTTCTCGGATATCTATTGCGATCACCAATTGTAATGAGGTCCTTGCTGAGTTAGACGAACTGGAAAACAAACGTTGCCTCACGCTTCAAAAACAAATTATAGAAACATCCTTAAAGCACATCTCATCAGGCTGCTCAAATACCAGAAGCTTTATTGGAAAAGGCATTGCACCATTCGTTGGATCAAGTTCGGAGACGAGAACACCAAGTTTTTTTCAAGCCATTTACACAAAAAGATATCGTAAGAACAACATTGCATCGCTCCGCACTGATGATGATCGAGTGGTTGAGGATCACCCTGGAAAGGAAGCACTCTTGCACTCCACTTACAAAACCAGGCTAGGGACCACTGCATAGTGTGATATGAAGTTTGACTTGCCTTCAATATCCAACGCGCAAACAATCTTGACCTTCTCACTAAGCCGTTCACTCTGGATGAGATTGATGGCGTCGTCAAGGAAATGCCACCTGATCGTGCCCCTAGACCTGATGGCTTCAGTGGATCTTTTCTCAAAGCATGTTGGCCGATCATCAAGCATGATTTCTACTCGCTTTGCTCACAATTCTATGAAGGAAATCTTGATATCACCAGCATCAATGATGGTCTCATTACCTTGATTCCCAAACTAAACTCGCCCGAATCAGTCAATGATTACAGGCCAATCACCATGCTTAATTGTTGTCTGAAACTACCGACGAAACTCCTCGCCAATCGACTGCAACGCATCATTTTACAGCTGGTGCACCGCAACCAATATGGCTCCCTTAAGGGCAGAACCATCCAAGATTGCCTTGCATGGGCCTATCACTACATTCATCAATGCCATGCTTCTGGTCTGGAGATCATTCTCCTCAAGCTCAACTTTGCCAAAGCATTCGATATAGTGGTGCATGAACCCGTGATTAACATAATGCGTCATATGGGCTTCAATGATCGATGGATTTCCTGGATTAATTGCCTCTTCTCCTCTGGCCGATCATCTGTCCTCCTTAATGGCATGCCCGACCGACAATTCCCTTGCAGATGCGGGGTTAGACAAGGGGACCCGCTTTCGCCGTTAATCTTTGTCCTTGCAGTAGAGTTACTTCAGGTAGCAATTAATTATGCTTTCTGACAAGGCAGGCTTGACTTACCCTTCCCTTGCATTGGACAGACTGATTATCAGGTACTTCAATACATCGATGATACACTCATTGTCCTCCATGCATCTCGCCAAGCCACCCTAGTTAAACAGATTTGTCCGACTATGCTTCCGCCATTGGCCTCAAGATTAATTTTCACAAATCCACGTTGATCCCGATCAATCTTGACGCATCTACTATGAACAATCTTGCTAGAGTCTTTGGGTGTGCGGTTGGCTCGATGTCGTTCACTTACCTTGGCCTCCCACTGGGCACTACCCGACCTACGATCCAAGAATTTATGCCTTTGGTTTGCAGATTGGAAAGGCAACTGACTCCCACCATTGTGATGATGTCGTACGATGGCAAGCTCTCTTGGTTAAATGCCTCGGTCACGTCTCTTCTGGTGTTTGCCATGTGCACTCTCAAATCCCCCCCCCCCAAGCTCATTGAGATCCTTGATAAGATCAGGCGTCGGTGCCTCTGGACCAAGAAACCCGAACAGGGTGAAAATGTAACTCTTTGGCTGCTTGGGATCTGGTCTGCCGACCCAAGAAAAAAAGGAGGTTTAGGGGTGATCAACTTGAAAATCCATAATGAGGCTCTGTTGCTAAAGTTCCTCCACAAATTCTTTAACAGACATGATGTGCCTTGGGTCAATCTTATCTGGGAAAATCATTATGATGGTAAAATTCCACACACCGTGGACCCCGTTGGTTCGTTCTGGTGGAAAGACATTCTTAAGCTGGCCCCCATCTACCGAGGAATTTCTCATGTTCAGCTGGTTGATGGCAGGTCAACCCTCTTTTGGAAAGATCTTTGGAGGGAGGAGGTTCTTCAAATATCGCACCCTCGTGCCTTCTCCTTTGCCATGCAAGAAGATATGTCGGTCGCTGAAGCAATGGCCTCTACGGGCATGCATGCAACCTTTCACCTTCCTGTCTCACCCCAGGCTCTTGTTGAGATCCAGGATATCCAATCACATTCAACATGGATCTCTCCATTGACATCACTAAATGATGTTTGGCACTATTCCTGGGGCTCTACGGTTTACAAACCAAGGGACTACTATAACAACTATTTTAGGGACAGGGAGACGCATCAGGCATTCAGTCAACTTTGGAAATCTAAGTGCACTATGAAAATCAAAGTATTTGGCTGGCTTTTGTTTCATGACAGGCTCAACACTCGCAACATGCTGAAGAGGAGACACTATAATATTGGCAACAACTCTGACTGCATCCTCTGCAACCAGCACATTGAGGAGACGGTTGACCACATGATCTTCTCCTGCCCTTTTAGTCAGAGCTGCTGGGCTGGACTACACATGACTTGACCATCATTCCTTTGCTGCCTCGATCTCCTTCAAACCACAAAAGATGCCTGGCCAAACCCATTCTTCTATGAAACATTCTTGACTGCGGCATGGAGTATATGGAAAGAGAGAAATAACAAACACTACAGAGGACTGGCCCCCAGTGTTGACTCTTGGCTCAAATGTTTCAAAGAAGATTTGTCTCTACTCCAACATAGGGTTAAGGCAGCGCATAGAGCTACTCTGATCAACTTTTGTACTTCTTTTGTATAGCCCCCTCCTCTATTTTGGATTAGTTGTGCATCCACACCATGGGTGTGGGTAGCAGTATGTTGTAATATGACTGATATGTCTATGTAAACCCCCCCCCCCCCCCCATTTATATAGATATATGAAAAACAGTAGGGGTTTTCCCCCTACTGTCATTTTGTCAAAAAAAACATTGGTAATTGCTCGTTTTTCCTGAAGAAAACACCAAAATTTTGATTTTTCAATACGGGAATGCACATAAAAAAGATGTTAATATGAATTGGTTGCAACCAATCACCTTTTTGTTCTCTTCTCAAGAGTGTCATTGTCGCTATTTGGATGGTGGTCACACATCAACTAAAATTATCGTCAATGCATCCTTTGTTGCTCTTGCATCCGATAATATTGACATTATCGCAAAACAACGATTTGAATGTGGAGAAGGTATGTAAGCTTACTTCATTCACCGACCCCATGGTGTCGAAGGTATCATGTTGTGCGCCTTTGTCAGCATATAATATCCACATATTGGTCATCTGCTTGGTCTTAAAAAGCAAAAATGTGATCACATTTTGATTTGGGAAGTGGGAGGGTTGCGACGCGAAGGGGGTGAAGGAGGAAAACGTAAAAAACACTGTCGGCTAGTACAGACGACGATCGCGAGGTGGCGACGAACGACAATAATGACCACCAGCATCGAGGACTCACAACAAGTGGATGAGTAACATTTGTGTCCCTTCGACCCTAATCACAAGGCCACGCGTTTGTGTCTAGAGCAATGGATAACTATGGGTCGGTTGTTTTTAGATCATGCGACAATTTCTCCCAGATGTTGCCCTCCTCATTCATTCGTATAATCTAAACCAGTTTGTCCCTGAAACTTAGATTCTAGGAACGAATGAAGATGGTAGCTTATGGAAAAAACTAGGGTGGGGCATCTTTTGGGGGAAGTTGTTGTGAATCTAAAAAGAATTGTATTTTGTGTGTGCTACAAGGCGTTTGCTCAAGAGGAGGTGTGTGTGAGAGGCATTGAAGCTTAGGTAGGAGTAGGGTAGGTAGCCAAGGGTGATGAGACGTATATGGGGTAAGGGCAACTCCAAAGGGGATCACCAGATTGTCTGGACTAGGCGGTCCGGACACTTTTAGTTAGGGTCAACAAATTAGTTCAGACATGTCCAGATGTCCGAAATCCTACAAACTCGCACCAAAATGAGGGGAGCTTTAGGGGAGTCCTTGCGCACTCTTGCTAGACCACATGTCCCCACATCCAAATGGCATATTAATTTGTTTTTTCTCTCGGTCTGTCTGACCCACTATCACTCGTAGCACATGGTCTGATTTTGATGAACGCGGTTGGAATTGGATGCATGGGCTTTTTTCCACAGACATGTGACAATATTAGATGACTTTATTGGAGACCCCCTAGCATGGGGAGCCAGGGGCAAGGGGTGAAAGATGTGGAGAGGAGTTGTGCACAATACCAATCACATTATTTGAATAGTTGTCCTTATACATAGAATCCATAATTATAATCTTGTTTGTGTGGAGCATAAAAGTAAAAAATGGAAAATACTTTTAAGACGAAGCTGAGTAACACGCGACTGAAAATCATACTCATGAGATGATACGGAAAAGAAGGGTCCATATGTACTCTTTTTCAAATAACCTCCCACCTAAATTATTCGTTATTTCATGCCCACAGTTAGTGCTAGAGTTTTAACTTGAAACTCACGAGTAGCTCCTGACTCGGCTTGAATCAACTCGAATCAGAGAGGAGGAACCAAAGACGGATAACTTTTTAACTGTAGAAAAGAAGAAAATTTGACTGTGCTTGAAGACGCATAATGGAAAGGCAAAAGGGCACAATGGAAGTGTCAGGCGGACGAGACATTGTGCGCCGGAGGTCACCAAGTCGGCACAACCTCCATCTTCTCGGCTAGCGCTTTCTCTACCTGTGGCAATCCCAAGTGCCATCGCCTACATCTTTGAGTTAATACGAACCATCAGTGAGTGTTGATGATGTGCTCCAGAGGAGCCTACGCAACACCAATGCTGTCAGAGGCAACGCCACGAGAAAGATCATGCAGAATGCAGATGTACGGGACGCGCTATAGTGCCACCTCGGCAAACCGATGACCTGCTATTATAGTTTATGGTCCTTGAGTTCTACACTTGCAGTTGCAAGTGCCATGTCACAACAACAATCACCAGCGTAAGTGCAGACTAATTAAGAGACATGCTTATTATTATTCTCCTACTTTTTATTCTGAACTTTCAGTTATGGAATGAAAAGAAATTCTTGCAGGTTGAGGTGCTTTGCAGAAATTGTTTTAGAAATAGATGATGTATCAACTTTGATCTTTGGAATGAGATACTACAGCATTATGATCAAATATAGCTTAAAACTCTTGTGCTATCCAACTAAACTTGTGTCTTGTACGTGTCGGAAGATGAAGCCTAACTCCACCAATTGGTTAGCACTATATATTCTTCACTTGCTAATGTCAAGCTGAAGGAAATATGCCCTACAGGCAATAATAAACTTGTTATTTTATATTTCCTTATATCATGATAAATGTTTATTATTCATGCTAGAATTGTATTAACCGGAAATTTGATACATGTGTGGATACATAGACAAAACATTGTGTCCCTAGGAAGCCTCTACTAGACTAGCTCGTTAATCAAAGATGGTTTAAGTTTCCTGACCGTAGACATGTGTTGTTATTTAATGAATGGGATCACATCATTAGGAGAATGATGTGATGGACAAGACCCATCCGTTAGCTTAGCATAATGATCGTTAAGTTTTATTGCTATTGCTTTCTTCATGACTTATACATATTCCTTTGACTATGAGATTATGCAACTCCCGGATACTGAAGGAATACCATGTGTGCTATCAAATGTCACAACGTAACAAGGTGATTATAAAGATGCTCTAAAGGTATCTCTGAATGTGTTTGTTGGGTTGGCATAGTCGAGATTAGGATTTGTCACTCCGAGTATCGGAGAGGTATCTCTGGGCCCTCTCGCTAATGCACATCATTATAATCCTTGCAAGCAATGTGACTAATGAGTTATTTATGACATGATGCATTACGGAATGAGTAAAGAGCCTTGCCGGTAACGAGATTGAACTAGGTATGATGATATCGACGATCGAATCTCGGGCAAGTAACATACCGATGACAAAGGGAATTATGTATGTTGTCATTGCGGTTTGACCGATAAAGATCTTCGAAGAATATGTAGGAACCAATATGAGCATCCAGGTTCCGCTATTGGTTATTGACCGAAAATGTGTCTCGGTCATGTCTACATAGTTCTCGAACTCGTAGGGTCCGCACGCTTAATGTTCGATGACGATTTTTATTATGAGTTATGTGTTTTGGTGACCGAAGTTTGTTCGGAGTCCCGGATGAGATCACGGACATGACGAGGAGTCTCTCAATGGTAGAGAGGTTAAGATTGATATATTGGAAGGTATTATTCGGACACCAGAAGGGTTCTAGAGTGTATCGGGTACATACTGGAGTACCAAAGGGGTTACCGGAACCCCCCGAACCCCCCCCCCCCCGGGGGGGGGGGGGGGATATGGGCCATAGGAGGAAGGCTAACTAGCCCACAAGGGGCTGGTGCACCCCCACAAGGTAGGATGCCGAATTGGACTAGGGAAGGGGGCGCCACCCCCCCTTTCCTTCTCCTACTCCCTCTCCTTTCCCCCTTCCCCCCTCCATGAGAAGGAAAAGAAGGGGGCGAATCCTACTAGGACTGGGAGTCCTAGTAGGACTCCCCACTTATGGCGCGCCCCCTAGGGCCGGCCTCCTCCCTCTCCCTCCTTTATATACGTGGGGAGGGCACCCCTTGGAGACATACCAATTTTTCTAAGCCGTGTGCAGCGTCTCCCTCCACGGTTTACTCCTCCGGTCATATTCATGTAGTGCTTAGGAGAAGCCCTGCGCGGATCACATCACCATCACTGTCACCATGCTGTCGTGCTGACGAAACTCTCCCTCGACCCTCTACTGGATCAAGAGTTCGAGGGACGTCATCGAGCTGAACGTGTGCTGAACTCGGAGGTGTCGTACATTTAGTACTTGATCGGTTGGATCGCGAAGACGTTCGACTACATCAACCGCGTTAACCTAATGCTTCCGCTTTCGGTCTATGAGGGTACGTGGACACACTCTCCCCCTCTCGTTGCTATGCATCTCCTAGATAGATCTTGTGTGATCATAGGAATTTTTTTGAAATTGCATGCTACGTTCCCCAACAGTGGCATCACAGCCAGGTCTATGCATAGATGATATGCACGAGTAGAACACAAAGAGTTGTGGGCGATAATAGTCATACTGCTTACCACCAACGTCTTATTTTGATTCAGCGATATTTTTGGATGAAGCGGTTCGGACCAACATTACATGACCATGTTCATGAGACCGGTTCTATCGACGTGCTTTGCACACAGGTGGCTGGCGGGTGTCTGTTTCTCCAACTTTAACTGAATCAAATTTGACTACGATCGGTCCTTGTTGAAGGTTAAAACAACACACTTGACGAAAAATCTTTGTGGTTTTGGTGCGTAGGTAAGTACGATTCTTGCTAAAAGCCCGTAGCAGCCATGTAAAACTTTCAACAACAAAGTAGAGGACGTCTAACTTGTTTTTGCAGGGCATGTTTTGATGTGATATGGTCAAGATGTGATGAGATATAAATTGTTGTATGAGATGATCATGTTTTGTAAAAGTTATCGGCAACTGGTAGGAGCCTTATGGTTGTCGCTTTATTGTATGAAATGCAATCGCCATGTAATTGCTTTACTTTATCACTAAGCGGTAGCGATAGTCGTAGAAGAAATAGTTGGCAAAACGACAACGACGCTATGATGGAGATCAAGGTGTCAAGCCAGTGACGATGGTGATCATGATGGTGCTTTGGAGATGGAGATCAAAGGCACAAGATGATGATGGCCATATCATATCACTTATATTGATTGCATGTGATGTTTATCATTTATGCATCTTGTTTTGCTTAGTTCGGCGGTAGCATTATAAGAAGATCTCTCACTAAATTTCAAGGTATAAGTGTTCTCCCTGAGTATGCACCGTTGCTACAGTTCGTCATGCCAAGACACCACGTGATGATCGGGTGTGATAAGCTCTACGTTCACATACAAGGGTGCAAGCCAGTTTTGCACACGTGGAATACTCGGGTTAAACTTGACGAGCCTAGCATATGCAGATATGGCCTCGCAAAACTGAGACCAAAAGGTCGAGCGTGAATCATATAGTAGATATGATCAACATAGTGATGTTCACCATTGAAAACTACTCCGTCTCACGTGATGATCAGACATGGTTTAGTTGATATGGATCACGTGATCACGTAGATGATTAGATGGATTTCTATCTAAGTGGGAGTTCTTAAGTAATTTGATTAATTGAACTTTAATTTATCATGAACTTAGTACCTGATAGTATTTTGGATGTCTATGTTATTGTAGATAGATGGCCCATGCTGTTGTTCCATTCAATTTTAATGTGTTCCTAGAGAAAGCTAAGTTGAAATATGATGGTAGCAACTACATGGACTGGGTCCGTAACTTGAGGATTATCCTCATTGTTGCACAAGAATTATGTCCTGGAAGCACCGTTGGTGACAAACCCGCTGCAGGAGCAACACGAGATTTTATGAACACCTGGCAGAGCAAAGCTGATGACTACTCGATAGTTTAGTGTGCCATGGTTTACGGCTTAGAACCGGGACTTCAACGATGTTTTGAACGTCATGGAGCATATGAGATGTTCCAGGAGTTGAAGTTAATATTTCAAGCAAATGCTTGGATTGAGATATGAAGTCTCCAATAATTTCTACAGCTGCAAAAATGAAGGAGAATAGTTCTGTCAGTGAACATATACTCAGAATGTTTGGGTACCACAACCACTTGACTCAGCTGGGAGTTAATCTTCCTGATGATAGTGTCATTGACAGAGTTCTTCAATCACTGCCGCCAAGCTATAAGAGCTTCATGATGAACTATAATATGCAAGGGATGGATAAGACAATTCCCGAGCTCTTCGCAATGCTAAAGGCTGCGGAGGTAGAAATCAAGAAGGAGCATCAAGTGTTGATGGTCAACAAGACCACCAGTTTCAAGAAAAAAGGTAAAGGGAAGAAAGGGAACTTCAAAAAGAATAGCAAGCAAGTTGCTGCTCAAGTGAAGAAGCCCCAAGTCTGGACCTAAGCCTGAGACTGAGTGCTTCTACTGCAAAGGGACTGGTCACTGGAAGCGGAACTGCCCCAAGTATTTGGCGGAGAAGAAGGATGGCAAAGTGAAAGGTATATTTGATATATATGTTATTGATGTGTACCTTACTAATTCTCGCAGTAGCGCCTGGGTATTTGATACTGGTTCCATTGCTAATATTTGCAACTCGAAACAGGAGCTACGGATTAAGAGAAGATTGGCTAAGGACGAGGTGACGATGCGTGTGGGAAATGGTTCCAAAGTCGATGTGATCGCCATCGGCATGCTACCTGTACATCTACCTTTGGGATTAGTTTTAGACCTAAATAATTATTATTTGGTGCCAGGGTTGAGCATGAACATTCACTACAAGAAATATGTCAACTTGTGACCACCACTATTGGTCACTGAATGGTCACAAATTTCCATTTGTGACCTTTTTGTGACCAAAAACATAAGGTCAAAAGCTGGCCGTTGTAAACTAACTATAGCGACCTTTCTTCTGGAATGGTCGTAGACGTTTATGACCAAAATACGTCTACTGTGGCGTTTTGGTCACTAGCAACCTCCCCGGGCCACGTAGGCATCCAGCGTGGCAATCTGATGTGGCACAAGATTCATCCCGGTCCAATTCGATTTTCTACATGGGCCTAGCCCAACAATTCAGCCTATTTGTGTTTTTTTTCATCAATTTTTTGTTGGGTTCATGGGCCAAGCCCAACAGCCATTTATTCTTTTGGGCCAACCTTTTTTCTGAGCTTCTTCCATTTTTTTGGGCCTCAGCCTTTTTGCGGTCCATTTAACTTTTTAAATTTTTTAAGACATTTTTTCTTTCATTTTTTTTGTCCAATATTGTTTGGGCTAAGGCCTCTTCCAGCCCATCAATATTTTTAGCCCGCTAATTCAAAGGACTGGACAACAGAGAAACAATTCAGTTTTTTCAATTTTGCTATCAAAGCAACATTTGTTTCACTGTACAATCATACATCATCTGTTGCAGTTACATCTTCATCACATTATCTATACATAAGAAGCAGCAACTAAAAGATTGTCATAACAAACGACAGCCACTCAAAAGAAAGATCACCATCACAGCTCCAGCGACTACTAATATACACTACAACTTCCACTTATGTGCAAACCTACAAGAAGGCCAAACAAAAAAGGAATCGCTGAATATTCAGAGACCACTGCCATGCTGCCGATTGGATTTGGTTGCAGCCCTTCCAGTTTGCTAATGGCATCTCTCCAGCACCATATCTCATAACCTACAAAGAGAACATAAACCAACATAAGAATTTGAAACTTCTTCTAATTTGAAACTTCCGGTAAACGATAAACTTGAGGTAAATTAGCAGTGAGGATATTGATTACAATGTCCCTCATAATGGTAGAAGCTCAAATGTGAGACAATATTTTGTAATATATAAGCCTTGGCTGCAACTTTCTGCTTAACATGCAGATAAAAATCAGCCACTTATTGCTTATTTCATGCTTCAATTTTTACT
Organism: Triticum urartu; assembly: GCF_003073215.2. Taxonomy (NCBI): domain Eukaryota; kingdom Viridiplantae; phylum Streptophyta; class Magnoliopsida; order Poales; family Poaceae; genus Triticum; species Triticum urartu. The sequence continues at coordinate 483,600,274 of NC_053022.1, read as the reverse complement.
TTCAGTTTTGTTAGGATAATCTGTATGCATAGGCACAGTCCTATACTTGTTTGGAAAGTCAAGATATTCATGTCAACAATTATGTAGAGCCAAACAATCATCTAAGCATACATACAGAATCCAATCGGTTATATATGTACGCAGACATTAATTCCAAGTATCTAATTAAACCCTACTATACACACAACGATTTACCAACGATGCTGAATATCGTGTCGTTCCATTCAGGACAGCAGCACTGCTCCACTGTTTGATATAAGTGGCTGCTGCATGTCGTGTGTATAGTACTATAGTTTCATCTTCAGACCAATCAACGCCAAGTTTCAAAGAAAATCTGATGATAAGTTGCACCAAGATTTAGCAAGGTGCGTACCTCCAAGTGGATGAGCGAGCTCTGAGACCCACTCCCTGACCCTCTCCGCAGATGCTCCCGTCGAAGCATACTGCATCATAGCAAGCACAAAAATTCAGAAAACTACAGCTGGTGTAAAGATGGACCAAACTACAGTTTAAGTAAAACTATAAGAACACAAAATAAAACTACTACAGTTTCAGTAAAACTATAAATTAGTTTAGATTGTGAGAGCATACATGGAAAGTCTGCACCATCAGCAGTAACCATTAACAAAAGAAAATAAATTATGTCGATGCTGGAAATAACATCTCTGGAGTAGTTTTAATTGAAAAAATCTATAGAATACTCCAGTAATTAGAGTACACAACTATGATGCTGGAAAGAACATCACACAGGCAGGACAAACTACTCCATCTCTGCACTACAGGCAAGAAAAACTACAGGAGTATATAGCTACTCATATGGGAGTACTATGGGCAAGACAAATACAGGAGTAAGATGTTGATCATGTTAGATTCAGACTATCACTGGTAGTGTAATTTTCTACTACATAAACATCTACTGAACCAATGGTGAATAATAGCTTATTGTAGGCAAAATCATTTGGATAACAGTAACTTGTTCAGATAGTCGGAATCAATTAAGCTGCAATCAATTAAGCTGCTTAGGCATCTGTGTACGTGATTGTCTTGCAAAGAATCGATCAAAATCACTAGTAGCACAAAGGACCCTCGCAGAAATTTGTAATAGTACGCAAACTGACCTTGTGCATTGTACATGTAAGGTAAGGTAAATAGAGTTCCCAGCAAACAATGTATTCTAGTTATTAAACAAATGCTCGCCAAGATAATCAGTACAGTGGTGAACCGAACGCAGTAATAATCCAAAGGTGATACTAATAAGCAGTAGGAACCTCCCTACTTTTGTGATATAAAACTAATATCAGACCAATTTTGTACCAAGTTAAAGTTACTTCAGATTGTGAACAGTTAGCTCGACTAACATTTTCTAAACCTTCTAATTATAAGTTCCACAACCTAAACACACTATGCAACCATTTGTGTGCTCTCTGTCAAGCTGAATTTAGGCCTTTCCATGGAGCAGAGAGCATAGATTCGATCACCGGCCTTGTGCCAAGTCCCCCACGCCTTCCCGTGGCGGCCTTCACAACAATGACCTGCAAGCAAAACACACCAAAAACTAAGTCACACATGCATGCTAGTAATCCACTGTCCTATAGTTGTTTGGTTATTATTTTAGATTAATATGAATAATTCAATATGTATTATCTGTTTTTAAAAAATGAAGTAAACAAGTTATTCAATATTTTTTGGAAGAAAATACGGCTGGCTGGAGAACCTGCTATCCGAAATGTCTAGACAATGAAAAAGAAGCAGCATTATCATTAACCAGCACAGAAATTTAGTAAAGTGGGAACCCAGTAAGGAGCTATGTATCTTTGTTCTAATAATTTTCACTGTATCTTTAGAGATTGCTCTAAATTCAGGATGGTTCAGCTTTCATTCTAAGATGTGTGCAACATTGCGGTCCTTCAGAAGGAAGCTACAGGGAGTCTCAAGGAAATTAAACCTGCAAAGAGGCCGTGATGGAGACACGAGGAAATTGTGCAGAAAATACTACAACCACATTTCCTCATATCACCATCACATATCCACATCCCCTGTGCAGGTGGAATTTGTCACATATCCATATCCACATTCCCCTGCCGAACTGAACTCGTATATGGAAATACAAACCAACAAATCAGACGAACATAGCAATTTCTGCACACTCCAGAGCTGGTGTTACTGACTAAACCAACCTATTTCCTCTAGTATTTCACAGAGATTACAGGTTCGTACACAACAGCGGCCTGATTCCCTTGACAGGGCTAAGCACTACAAAGAAGTCGACCTAGGCAGTACGCGATGGAACTAACAGAGCAGGTGCAGAGGCGATGCTACGCAGACATTACAGAGCGGAATCAACCGGGTTCAGGTGGATGAATCGACATCGCTTCGGCTGGCTCACCAAGGTTGCTCGAGAAGGAAAAGGAATGGACCCAAATCCGTACCTCGGGCTCGGAGGAGCCGACGACCCAGGCTGGTCGACGCCGACGAGCGTGGCCGGCAGGATGCCGAAGACGAAGTCGCCGAAGGAGATGTTGTAGCTCCAAGGCGCGCGCCGTGGTGCTCCTGGAATGGGCGGGCGCGCGAGGACGGTCGGGCTCCTCCCGCTTCTCCTCCAGAGGCCTCCGCCGTGCGCTGCTCCCACGCGAGCCCTGCATGTCACCCAAGGAGAGGAGAGGAGCGCATATGTTAGGAACCGCAGGAGAGGGAGGGGAGGTGCGGAGTGTCATGCGCGTACGTGGTCGTGGCGGGGCACGCCGCCATCCTGGCCGTGGACTGCCTGCCTGTGGTTGCCGGGCCGGCGAGACGAGGCGCTGCGCGACAAAATCCCAAGGACGGAGTGGTTGGTTGGCTCGGAGTGGATAAGGCTAGGGGAGAACAGGAGGGAGGGAGGGAGGAGCTCGATCTCGTCTATGGTGAGGGCCGTCGATGGTGGGCGGCGGCGGATCGAGATCTGAGGGAGGGAGAGGGTGACTTGGAGATGGGGATCTGGGATCGAGGGGCGCGGGAGAGGGTTACTTGGAGATGGGGATCTGGGATCGAGGGGCGCGGGAGAGGGTGGAGCAGCGGCGCTTGGGGGTCGAGCTCCACCGGAGGGAGGTGGCCGACGCACGCAGGAATGGAGATGGAGGCCGGGGGCTCTGACTTGGATTGGATCTGGGCGGCGGCGGCGATTGGGAGAAGGGGGCTAGGGTTTCGTGGGTGGACGAGGATGAGAGGGATACGGGGTGATTCGGGAGGGGGTGAGATCCACGAGGGGGGTGTGGGCTGCCGTCGGATCCGGGCGCATCCGACGGTGCTTAAGCCATGATCCGCGTGAGCTGATTTTAGACCAATCAGAACAGAGTATCCTCTTTGATGATGTTAAGACCATTTAAATTGGTCATAATCGATTGAAAATAAGATTTTGAATCATGTCTGTTATTTGACTACCTAAGAAATTTATAAAAATATGGAAATAGAAAACCTTCACATTGTGTCACCAAATGTGAACTACTTTTCAGTAAAAATAACAAACTTTGAATATTGTTAATATCATTAAAAAAAGTGTTCTAAGATATGAGTTTTTTGTAAGAGAATCATTTTTCGAGTGTCCAAAATGATGTTTTTATAAAGAATCTAGCAAATATTTTTTGCAAATTTGGAGCACATCAATTTTATAATTCACAATCATAGCACGTGTGGAGCACATCAAATTTGAAATGTAGCTGCTTTCTAGTTTGCTCTTTATTTTTTCCAAAAATCATTTCCAGGTACATAAGTATCTATTTTATCAGAGAAACACCAAAAAATTCCAAGATTCAACCACTAGCTAGGAACGGTCATTCCCACCGTTTTGACCGCATTTTGAAACGGGCATAAAAAATTCAAAAAAATCAAAAAATTGGGAAACCTTCGCATTGTGTCATTATATGTGGCCAAGTTCCCAGGAAAAATAACAAACTTGTAATACGGCAATTATTTTAAAAAAGTGTTCTCAGAAACGAGCTATCATGTGTGGAGATTAATGGCTTTCAAGCCAAATGATCAATCTTATGGCCACACTCATGGCATAGTTTGCTTAAATGATCTCATATTGTGCACAAGGGTGCATATTGGAATGGCAAACAATGTTTCCTAAGGAAGTTTTCATTTTCTTTGGACGAAAAAACCATTTTTCCATTTTTCGAGTGCCCAAAAGGAGGTTTTTTTGTGAAGGACCTCCCAAATAATTGTTGCAAAATTGGACCAAATCATTTTTATAAAATACTAGGCCATATTTAATGCACAATTGACCAAATGGTTGGGTGTAAAAAGTTTTGATCCACCTCTCGTGAAAAAGACAAATTTTCGCCGATTCAGCTGGAAGCGGGTCAAATTTGAACTGTAGCTGGCTTCTAGTTTGCTCTTTATTTTTTCTAAAAATCATTTCTAGGTACATAAGTATCTATTTTATCAGAGAAACACCAAAAAAATTCCAAGATTCAACCACTAGCTAGGAACGGTCATTCCCGCCGTTTTGACCGCATTTTGAAACGGGCATAAAAAATTCAAAAAAATTCAAAAAATTGGGAAACCTTCGCATTGTGTCATTATATGTGGCCAAGTTCCCAGGAAAAATAACAAACTTGTAATACGGTAATTATTTTAAAGAAGTGTTCTCAGAAACGAGCTATCACGTGTGGAGATCAGTGGCTTTCAAGCCAAATGATCAATCTTATGGCCACATTCATGGCATAGTTTGTTCAAATGATCTCATATTGTGCACAAGGGTGCATATTGGAATGGCAAACAATGTTACCTAAGGAAGTTTTCATTTTCTTTGGATGAAAAAACCATTTTCCATTTTTTGAGTGCCCAAAAGGAGGTTTTTTGTGAAGAAACTCCCAAATAATTATTGCAAAATTGGACCAAATCATTTTTCTAAAATACTAGGCCATATTTAATGCACAATTGACAAAATGGTTGGGTGTACAAAGTTTTGATCCACCTCTCGTGAAAAAGACAAATTTCCGCCGATTCAGCAGGAAGCGGGTCAAATTTGAACAGCGGCTGCATCATAGTTTGCTATTTATTTTTTACAAAAATCATTTCTAGGTACATAAGTACCTATTTAATCTGAGAAACACCAAAAAATCCAAGATTCAACCACTAGCTAGGAACGGTCATTCCCGCCGTTTTGACCGCATTTTGAAACAGGCATAAAAAATTCAAAAAAATATCAAAAAATTGGGAAACCTTCGCATTGTGTCATTATATGTGGCCAAGTTCCCAGGAAAAATAACAAACTTGTAATATGGCAATTATTTTAAAAAAGTGGTCTCAGAAACGAGCTATCACGTGAGGAGATCAATGGCTTTCAAGCCAAATGATCAATCTTATGGCCACACTCATGGCATAGTTTGTTCAGATGATCTCATATTGTGCACAAGGGTGCATATTGGAATGGCAAACAATGTTGCCTAAGGAAGTTTTCATTTTCTTTGGACGAAAAAACCATTTCCATTTTTCGAGTGCCCGAAAGGAGGTTTTTTTGTGAAGGAACTACCAAATAATTGTTGCAAAATTGGACCAAATCATTTTTATAAAATACTAGTCCATATTTAATGCACAATTGACAAAATGGTTGGGTGTAAAAAAATTTGATCCACCTATCGTGAAAAAGACAAATTTCCGCCGATTCAGTTGGAAGCGGATCAAATTTGAACTGCAGCTGCCTCATAGGTTGCTATTTATTTTTTCCAAAAATCATTTCTAGTTACATAAGGACCTATTTAATCATAAATACATGGTTTGGTGGCGATACGTCGAGGTTTGGGCGGTGGCCCAGGGCCCCAACTCTAGAGCACGTAAACTCGCATGCCCGTCGCGTGGTCACCGCGTGACCGTAATGTTGCCATGTGTTCTGGGAGGCCTAGGCATGTCTAGTGGGTTGGGCACTCCCCAGGTTGGTGCTAGGAAGAAAATTACAACATAAGATTCTTACGAGGAGACCGATCGATGCTCAAACATGAATTAGCAGCCAAGTGTTTGATTAGCGGTACGGGAAATGCACATGGCCAATGGGCGTGAGTTTTGGCTGAGGATGATCACCTACTAAGGAGAATGTCTTCACAAATTTTTAGCTCAAAAGGAGGATCCTAGGTGGTACTTGCTTTGCAAAGTACCACATTGGACAAAAATATGAATGTTGAAGCTGGGCTCAAAATAATGAATGGAATGAGCTGAAAATTTGTGGAGGATGGTTATTTGGGCATAGGAAAGCATTGTAGAAAATTGATACCATTTGGACATGCCAAAGTAGTACTTCCTTCACAATGCTCTTCTATGGATAGAAACTTGGGAAAACTAGTGAGAGAGATTGGATGAATTAAATGAGCTCAAAATTGGTGTAGGTAAGTTACTTAGGTATGGTCATGCGTTGGTAAATTTTCAGATCATTTGGGTAAGCCTAGCTAGTATTTACTTCACAAAGCTTCTCTCGAGGTAGAAACTTTGGAAATTTCCCGAGAAAGATTCACTAGAAAAATTGAGCTGAATATTATCATGTGGCAATGATTTGGGTATGGAAGAGTGCCCGAAAACTTTGAGGGTAATAGGAGGGGTCTATATAACACTTGCTTTGCAACGTGCCAATTTGGCCATAAAATATAAACTGAACCTGGGCTCACATAGATGATTTGACTGAGCTGCAATTTGGAGGAGGGTGATAATTTGGGCATATGAAGGAACTGTATAAATTTCATGTCATTTAGAGATATAAAAAAGGTACTTCCTTCACAATGCTTCTAGGTGGACAAAAACTTTGGAAATTTGCCGAGGAAGATTTGCTAGGCAAATGGAGCTGAATTTTGTCATGCGGTAAAGATTTGGATAGGAAAGAGTGCCCAAAAATTCCGAGGGCAATCAAGAATATATAAATAGCACTTCCTTCATAAAGTGTTGTTGTGAACAGAATAGGAAAATGAATATTGTTGAATTAGTTTTGAACTAGGCAAGGAAGGATTTTTACATATTTGATGAAGATATGCCCAAAGAATTTATGAGATTTTTTTGGGAATTTTGGGAATGATAGAAATATAGGTTGCTTCACAACCTAGGGCAAAAATTGCCACATGGACATGACACATAGGCAAAACTGATGAGATGGCGCCTAGTCATCACAACCCACCACAATCTACAAGGCTATGACCATCTATATTGGTCATTAACAACTAGAAATAAGGCAGCGGACTAGCACTGTTTGCTTTGTGACCATTTCGTGTAAGGAAATTACGACCTTTCTGACCAAAATGGTTGCAATGGTTTAGGGTTTGGAGCCCCCTGAACAGCTTTTGACCAATTGGTCTAAAATGGTCATAAATTTATGACCAATTCTTCGAGGGTCACTGACAGAAGGTCATAAGTTGACATATTTCTTGTAGTGATTATGTCTGGATCTTGTTTGATGCGAGACGGTTATTCATTTAAATCAGAGAATAATGGTTGTTCTATTTATATGAATAATATCTTTTATGGTCATGCACCCTTGATGAGTGGTCTGTTTTGACTAAATCTTGATAGTAGTGATACACATGTTCATAGTATTGAAGCCAAAAGATATAAGTTTAATAATGATAGTGCAACTTATTTGTGGCACTGCCGTTTAGGTCATATAGATGTGAAGCGCATGAAGAAACTCCATGTTGGTGGACTTTTGGAATCACTTGATTATGAATCACTTGATGCTTGTGAACCATGCCTCATGGGCAAGATTACTAAGACTCCGTTCTCCGGAACAATGGAGCGAGCAACAGACTTGTTGGAAATAATACATGCTGATGTATGCGGTCCGATGAGTGTTGATGCTCGCGGCGGGTATCGTTATTTTCTTACCTTCATAGATGATTTGAGAAGATATGGGTACATCTACTTAATGAAACATAAGTCTGAAACATTTGAAAAGTTCAAAGAATTTCAGAGTGAAGTGGAGAATCATCATAATTAAGTTTCTACGATCTGATCGTGGAGGAGAATATTTGAGTTATGAGTTTGGTCTTCATTTGAATCAATGCGGAATAGTTTCGCAACTCACGCCACCTGGAGCACCACAGCGCAATGGCGTGTCCGAACGTTGTAACCACACTTTATTAGACATGGTGCGATCTATGATGTCTCTCACTGATTTACCGCTATCATTTTGGGGTTATGCTTTAGAGACAGCTGCATTCACGTTAAATAGGGCACCATCAAAATCCGTTCAGACGACACCTTATGAACTGTGGTTTGGCAAGAAACCCGAGTTGTCGTTTCTTAAAGTTTGGGGCTGCGATGCTTATGTAAAAAAGCTTCAACCTGATAAGCTTGAACCCAAATCGGAGAAATGTGTCTTCATAGGATACCCAAAGGAAACTGTTGGGTACACCTTCTATCGCAGATCCGAAGGCAAGATGGAGATCAAGCTATCAAGCCGGTGATGATGGAGATCATAATGGTGCTTTGGAGATGGAGATCAAAGGCACAAAGATGATGATGGCCATATCATGTCACATATTTTGATTGCATGTGATGTTTATCTTTTATGCATCTTATTTTTCTTAGTACGGCCATAGCATTATAATATGATCCCTCACTAAATTTTAAGGTATAAGTGTTCTCCCTAAGTATGCACTGTTGCGACAGTTCATCGTGTCGAGACATCACGTGATGATCGGGTGTGGTAGGATCTACGTTCACATACAACGGGTGCAAGCCAGTTGTGCACGTGCAGAATACTCGGGTTAAACTTGATGAGCCTAGCATATGCAGATATGGCCTCGGAACACTGAGACCGAAAGGTCGAACGTGAATCATATAGTAGATATGATCAACATAGAGATGTTCACCATTGAAAACTACTCCATCTCACATGATGATCGGACATGGTTTAGTTGATATGGATCACGTGATCATTTAGATGAATAGAGGGATGTCTATCTAAGTGGGAGTTCTTAAGTAATATGATTAATTCAACTTAAGTTTATCATGAACTTGGTCCTGATAGTATTTGCATATCTATGTTGTAGATCAATAACTCGCGTATAGCTCCCCTATTTTATTTTTGATTTGTTCCTAAAGAAAACTAAGTTGAAAGATGATAGTAGCAATGATGCGGACGGGGTTCGTGATCTGAGGATTAGCCTCATTGCTGCACAGAAGAATTATGTCCTTGATGCACGCTAGGTGACATACCTATTGCAGGAGTAGATGCAGACGTTATGAACGTTTGACAAGCTTGGTATGATGACTATTTGATAGTTTAGTGCACCATGCTTTTACGACTTAGATCCGGGACTTCAAAAACGTTTTGAACGCCATGGAGCATATGAGATGTTTCAAGAGCTGAAAATGATATTTCAGACTCTTGCCCGTGTTAAGAGGTATGAGACCTCTGACAAGTACTTTGCCTATAAGATGGAGGAGAATAGCTCAGCTAGTGAGCATGTGCTCAGAATGTATGGGTACTTCAATCGATTGAATCAAGTGGGAGTTAATCTTCCAGATAAGATAGTGATTGACAAAGTTCTCTAGTCACTATCACCAAGTTACTAGAACTTTGTGAGTAACTATAATATTTAAGGGATGATGTAAATGATTCTCAAGCTCTTTGCGATGCTGAAATCAGCAAAGGTAGAAATCAAGAAATAGCATCAAGTGTTGATGGTTAACAAGACCAGTAGTTTCAAGAAAAAGGGCAAGGGAAAGAAAGGGAACTTCAAGAATGACAAGCAAGTTGCCACTCCCGTGAAGAAGCCCGGAGCTAGACCAAGCGTGAAACTGAGTGCTTCTACTGCAAGGAAATGTACACTGGAAGCGGAACTGCCCCAAATACTTAGCGGATAAGATGGATAGCAAAGTGAAAAAAAGTATATTTGATATACATGTTATTGATGTGTACTTTACTAGTGTTCATAGTAACCCTGGGGTATTTGATACCGGCTCAGTTGCTAAGATTACTAACTTGAAAGAGGAGTTGCAAAATGAACATATACTAGTTAAGGGCGAGGGGACAATGTGTGTTGGAAGTGATTCCAAGGTTGATAAGATCACCATCGCACACTCCTTTTACCTTTGGGATTAGTGTTGAACCTAAAATAAATGTTATTTGGTGTTTGCGTTGAGCATGAATATGATTTAATCATGTTTATTGTAGTACGGTTATTCATTTAAGTCAAAGAATAATTGTTGGTCTGTTTACATGAATAAAACCTTCTATGGTCATACACTTAATATAAATGGTTTGTTGAATCTCGATCGTAGTGATACACATATTCATAATTGTTGACGTTCTGGGAACAGGGGTCCCCAGACTTGCCTGCCTGCGGCGTGGCTCAAGTGGGGGCCCAGCGCGGCCCATCTTCATCAGCTCAAGCTCAAGACCCTCGCGAGGGGCCAAGCCTCGCCGAGCGGACGACAGGAATCTTCCTCAGAGGCAGCCACATCAGGCAGGCTCACGAGGAGGCGGAGAGATCAAGGCAGGGGTACCTCGCGAGGAGCCCATGACACAAGCCATGAAGATCGAGACCAGGCGGGCGCCGGCCTGCGTAGTGTCCTTGTTTCCCCTTTGGTGCAAAGGGGGCAAGCACAGGCCAAGGCGTCGGGCAAAGGTTACCATTCCGGTGCAACGAGACCAAGACCAGCAGGGCGGCAGGATGGAGGTCACCATGGAGCCCAAGACGGCGTCACCACCAGTGCTTTTGGCAGCCGAAGACCACCTTTGGTCAGGATAACTTGTACTAGATGTTCCCCTTCAAAATGGCCAATTGTTGGCGCCCTTCCCGCTCATTATTTGGGGAGAGGCCCAGGGCCTCTATAAATAGAGCTAGCCACCACAGAGTGAGAAGGGGAGAGACATCGAGGGAGAGAGATCGAGAGACATCGAGGGAGAGAGATCGAGAGACATCGAGGGAGAGAGATCGAGAGACATCGAGGGGTAGAGACATGGAGAGACATCGAGACAGAGAGACATAGAGAGACATGGAGAGATAGAGACAGCTAGAGATCTGATAGAGCCCTAGCAGAGAGAGAGTGAGAGGCGACTAAACTCACCCAAGCAGTTCATCGCACCAGCTCAAGAACACCTCTCGCGAGGCTGTTCTTCCCTTGTACTGTTCATCATCAGCCCCTGAGGCAATCCACCACACCACACACTAGAGTAGGCTATTACACCACAACGGTGGCCCGAACCAGTATAAACCTCGTGTCCCTTGTGTTGTTCGTTGTTTCCAGCTTAGATCACGCGAGGAGATTGGACGTAGATCGGTAGGGGAGAGGTCTCGCGCGCACCCCAGTGTTCGAACCTCAAGGGTCTGCCGGAACCCGAAATCCGACATTTGGCGCGCCAGGTAGGGATGCGCTGGAATCTTTCTTCCGCTGTTCGCATGTGATCTTCCATCGTGTCCATGGCTGACGCTCATCGGGATCGTGCCGAGCGCCGGGCTGCTCTCGCCACCCGCGTCGCCCAGACGGCGCCCGTCGGCGGACGCCCTCGTCGTTCCTCGTTGCCTGCCGCCAACGCCGCCACCGGCCCGGCGGGGAACGAGCAGCAGGCCTCGTCCCAGCATCCTTCGGTGCGGTGGGAGGGCCGCACCACCACACCATCGCTAACTCCAGCTGCTTCATCGTCCCACGCCCGTCGCGCCCCCACGGACGCGCACGCCGCGCTGCTCCTGGCAGGAGAGCTCTTGCACTACCGCCCCGTCGATGACCTCTATGAGGACTGGCCCGCCCACATCACCGAGCTCGTCAGCGCCGCAGGGGGCTCCCCCTTGCCGTCCTTCTCACTGCCTCGCCCTCCATTCCGCGTAGGAGGCGAGGATCAGGAGGTGCCTCTGCCACCTCCTCCCCAAGAAGGCGCCCTGGCTCCAAGGCGTGCAGCCCTGGGGCGAGACCCTCCGCGTCCGGCGCCTGCGCAGCAAGAAAGGAGCTGCCAAGAGATCCCTCGTCCCCGAGAAGGTGCTCGCGTGCTCCCAGCGCCGGCGCGCCAAGGTTGCATCCCTGCACCTCCACGCCAAGACCCCGCGCTGCTCCAAGCGGCGGCGCGCGGTAATCCCCAAGAACAAGCCCAGCACCAGCAAAAGGCACCGGTGGCCACAGCAGGCTGCCGCGCCCTCACCCCCGAGCTACGCGGCGTTGCATGGCCAGGCAAGTTCAAGCCTGACCTGCCCCCTCGCTACGATGGCACGGAGGACCCCGCGGAGTTCCTGCAGCTCTACGAGCTATGCATCGAAGCCGCCAACGGAGACTAAAGGGTCATGGTGAACTGGTTTCCCATGGCGCTCAAGGACGGGGCCCGCACCTGGCTCCTGAACCTGGCTCCTAGCACAATCTCGTCCTGGGACGAGATGCGCACTCGCTTCATCGCCAACTTCCAGGGCACTCGTGACCGGCCCCCGGCCGTGAGCGATCTGCGCCGCATCAAGCAGTAGCAAGGGGAAACCCTGCAGAAATACATCCAGCACTTCAACAACGCTCGCCTCAAGATCCCCAAGGTGACTGAAGAAGCCAGCATCTCGGCCTTCTCCGATGGCGTACGCGACATCAAGATGAAGGGGGAGCTAGCAATCCATGAAGACCTGTGCACATCCCTGGAGCTGTTCAACTTGGCAACCAAGTGCGCCAGGGCTGAGGAAGGGCGCATTTCCCTCCTCGAACTCCCGGCTGCCGACCTAGAAGAGAAGAAGCCCAAGGCCAAGGACGTGAAGCGCAAGGGGGCTGTCGTGCTTGTAGTGGAACCGGACACCAAGCGAGGCAGGGATCAGCCTGAGTCATCCAAGGGCAGCCGGTACTGTGTGTACCACGACCTCCGCACCCACAACACCAACGAATGTCAAGAGCTCAGGGCCGTGAGAGATGGACGTGTCAACCGACGCCCCGAGCGCAACGACAGGGGCTATGGCCGAGGAGGAGGAAGAGGTGGTGGACGATGGGAAGATTGTGGCCCTCGCCAAGGGTGGCGTGACCGACCTCGCGAGGATCGCTGGTAGGACCAGCCTCGCGAGGGAGGCTGGAGAGATCAGCCTCGTGAGGATCACCCGCACGGCAACGCAAGCCTTCCTCCTCTACCTCCACCGCCAAGGAGGAACGAAGACCAACATCAAGACGAGGGAGCTGGGGGCTTCCAGGAGCCGCGCGCAATCGCTTGCATCTTGGGTGGCGCGCAGGCCCCAGCCTCACAGCGCATCTTCAAGCAGTTTGCTCGCGAGGTGAATGCAGTCCTCCCCAAGCTTCAGGCCACGCGCCCCTCAGGTGGTCTGCGTGCGCTATCACGTTCAGCTCAGCGGATTAGCTCAAGTGCGCGGCAACGGCCGGAGTCCTCCCGATGCTTTGCTCCCCAGTCATCAGCAATGTGCAGGTCACTAGGACCCTCATTAACGGCGGAGCAGGACTCAACGTCCTGTCCGTCAAGACGTTCGACAATCTCCAAGTGCCGTACGATCAGCTTCAGCCGACCAAGCCCTTCTCAGGAGTCACTGATGGTTCCACTATTCCAATAGGGCAGGTTCGCCTTCCAGTCACCTTCGGGCAGCGCAACAACTACCGCACCGAGCTCATCGACTTCGATGTCGCCCACATTCGTCTGCCATACAATGCCATCCTCGGGTACCCAGCCCTGGCCAAGTTCATGGCGGTGACTCACCATGGATACAATGTCCTCAAGATGGCAGGAAGCGGTGGAGTCATCACCGTACCCTGTGAAGAAAGGGACGCAGTGTGTTCACTTGAGCGCGCGTTCCAAGCCGCAACAATCGAAGACCCGGACCACAGAAACAGAAGATTTCCCGAGGCTACCCTTAAGAAGAAGAAGGTTTCGCCTGGACCAAGCCATAAGGAGGCAGGCGCCTCCAGAGGTGTTGCGTCAGGATCTGCACCCAATCAGGGAGCGCCACCCTCTCTCACATAGGAAGGTGCGCCCGGCGCCCTCCTTAGGCAGGGCTCGGGGGCTCTTTCTTGGAGATCCATCGACTTTGCCAAGGTCGTGAGGGAGGCACTCGGGCACCACTTGGAGGGGTGCTTCCAGGCAAGTTTCCCTCAGGAAGGTACGAGGCAAGGAAGACCAAACCCTCAGGAGTTCATCGCAAGAAACACCCAGGAGCTACAGGAGTCGAGAGTCATGCGCGGCAGCCGCCGCTTGCCCACCGTGGCCCCACATCCAGGCGAGGATGGTGGGCTGCGCGTCTGCATCGACGTGCCAGGGCTCAACCGAGCCGCGTCTCAGGAGCGCCTCTGGCTTTCGCGCGTGGGGCATTGCGAGGGTCCACCTCATAGCTACGTTCGCATGCCTTTCGGCCTGCCGAACGCGGTCGCCGCTCATCAGCGTCTGCTGAGGAGCATTCTGGAGGCCCAGGAGGTCAGGCATTGTGCGGTCCTGGCGGAGATGGAGATGGCCCTCGGAGACCCACCTGTGCCCCCGGAGCCTCTCGAGGCTCCTGGGCCTGGGGGCTCATGAGGACTGACGTCTTCATCGCGCATCGCCCGCTTCTTCAGCATCACTTCATCTTCAACGGCACCAGGTGACATCTTTCTATGTTACGTTTTTAGCTGGGAGCGCCCATAGGGCCGCATCATTCACAGGTCGCGTGGGTCCGTCCCTACGGCATGTATCTGTTTTGCTTATGCTCTTTACTTACCTTGTTGGGGGCGCCCCTCAGGCTGCATCATCCCCGGGCTGTTCGGGCCTGGCCCAACGGCATTTGCTTCTCTCGCGTCTACTTAAGATGAATTTGCTCTTTCGCACTTAGTTGTCACCTGCTACTTATTGCGGACTTCTCCGCTTTCATGCAAAGTGCTTGCACGTTAAAAGGGGGACTCCTGAGCAGCGCGACTCAGGAGCCTAACTTGCCCCGTAGCCCCTCACTCCTTAGTCCCGTCCTGGTTTCCGGTCGGGGCTAATGCTGCGTGAGGTATGCGCGGGGCCGGGCCCTGCCGACGCAGAACGACTAATCCACTCCTCGTTCCCCCCTTTCCTACTTGTTGCTTGCGCGTCAAGGGGGACTCCTGAGCATCGTGACTCAGGAGCCTAACTTGCCATGTAGCCCCTCGCTCCTTAGTCCCGTCCTGGTTTCCGGTCGGGGCTAACGCTAGGTGAGGTATCGCGGGGCCGGGCCCTGCCGACGTAGAGCGCGAGCAAGTAGGGGAGAAAAATGCAAATTCCAGGAAATTCAAAGCAAATATTACAAGCCATAGATTGTTTCACGACGCCAAACACAAGTTTAAACGCCTCCGCGAGGCATGGTGCATGTTGCAGGAATAAAAACAGGACAGAAGCCGCGAAGGGATCACTCTCCAATGGCGCCGCCGCCTGTGGTGGAGTCACGCTGGACGACTCCGCCTCCCGAGGCCGCGGAGCTAGCGGCACCGCGCTCGGGCAAGACGCTGAAGGCGCGGAACCTCCCCAGCAAAGCTTCGGCTCGGCCTTTCACGGCCTCAGCGGCAGCAGCGGCAAGGTCGCCACTCATGGGTTCCAGCAGGCTGTCGAAGTCGACATCGGGGTCGCGTGGGTAGACGTGGCTGAGGACATGCGTCAGCGCCGCAGAAGACAGGGCACGCGCCTCGGCCTCGGCCGTGGGGCCAAGGCCGTCTACGACATCTTCAAGCGCACGAACCAGGAAGGGAAGCAGCTTGGCGGGGCCGTCCTCCGCACCGGCCAACGGCTCCTCCAAGCCACTCTCATAAAGCGTCTTCAGTGCGGCACGAGCCTTCTCCTCCATCTTCGCGAAGGCCACCCGATCCTCCGCCAGGACCTTCGCCTTGGCGTCTAGCTCGGTCCTCTCCGCCTTCAGCGACCGCTCCAGCGTCTCCAATTTGCCGTGGCGGTCATCAAGCTTGGCGTCCCGGTCCTTGACGGCAGCCTCCCAAGCCTTCATCTCCTTCTCTTTCTCCTAGCGGCCGTGGACCTCCTTGGTGAGCTCGTCGCGCACGCCTTGCAGCTCGGTCTCCAGCGCCTCGCGGTGAGCCTTGGCAGCCGCAGCGTCGCCCAGGGCAGCGTCGCGAGCGGCCTTGGCTTGGTTGGCGGCCTGCTTCTCCCCATAGGAGGCCGCCACGGCCTGGCTCAGCGCTGTTCGGACGGAGGCAGCAGAACGGGCCCAGCCAGAAGCTAGCTCCAGGCGCCCGGCCGCTAGGCGAGGGTCCGCGCTCAGAAGATACTCCCGCAGCTAGCTCAGTTCGCTGGCGACCTGGTCCAGGACAGCGGCAGAGGGAACAGAAGAAGCGGGAACCGGCGGAGCGGGCGAAGAGGACGGCAGCGTGATCACGGCTTGGCAGGAAGGAACCCCCCTGGGCCTTGGCTGCCCCAGCTGCAGCATCGAGCGCAGTCGACTCCAGGGTCAGCGGGGCCACGGGGGTTGACTCCTCGCCGAGGCGTCCCAGTCGGCCACGCAAGGACGATTGGACCGGGGAGGCGCGAGCCTCGCCGTCTTTCCCCTCAGCGGACGAAGGCGCCATCCCGGCAGATGGACTCGCCCCAAGCAGGGCAGCAGAAGCCCCTCTCAACCTCTTCGCCGTAGGCGCCAGCCTGACAAAAGAATATGGACGTCAAGCCTCGGCGGCAGAAACCAAGCAAAGCACGAATCGAGCACTTACTGGTCGTCGCTCATGAACTCAAGCAACCTCCGGCCAAACTTGAAGCCCGAGAGCCTGCAGCTAGTGTCAGCCACGGGAGGCCCGGAAGTAGAGTGCACGTCAGGAGGGTTGGAGCTGGCCTCAGACCGCCCAGGGACCAGAACAGACCCTGGGGGAACCAGCCCCGACCTGCCCATCCTTGTGACCAAGGAAGAGTCCTCCCCTTCTCGCCTGGCGCTGGCCTCGTCGTCGTCCGGCATGGAGCGGAGGGCCTGGGACCTGCGCCGAGGGAAAGACTCCCTCGGCTCCTCGCCAGTCGCCTCAGAGTCAGACTCTTCCTCCTCCGCCTCTTCTTCCCTCTCGCTCCCGCTGGAGCTGTCAGAGGACACGTTCACCATCGCCAGCGCCGCAAGACCCTCGGGAGCTTCCGCAGGCACCAGCCCCTCACCATTGAAGGTGTGCATGGCGTTCAACCTGCTCCCAGTCATCACGAAGGAACAGGGGGACGGGGGCGCCCACCGGCTTCGCCACGTCTCCCCCAACCAAGAACTGGGGGGCCGCGACCAGATTCTCGTCGGTCAGGGCCTCAGAGCTTAGGCGTAAGGCGGCGTCCGCTTCCCCAAGCCTCCACAAAGGGAGCGAGTGCTCCTGGAGTGGAGCCACCCGGTGCTCCAAGAACTCCCTCAAGAGCGTGGCCCCGGTCAGCTTCGCCGCCCCCAAGTTGCTCGGCCTCAGGTCCGCGTTCATCCTCTTCAGCACCGCCCTCGCACGGGGGTCGACGAGCTCCGTGCGGGACCACGTGTCAACAGCCTTGGGCTGCCCCGTAGGCAACACCAGACGGGGGTGGAGGTGCCCAACGTCCACCATGACCCACTTGCTCCGGAAGCCTTCGATCCTCTTCCCCGGCTTCGAGATGGCATTGGAATTGGAGTATGTGATGAAGCTCGCACATGCGGAGATATGGCCACTAGAAACCCAGAGGAAAAAATAGTGGCGCAACAGGGCCACCGAGGGCTTTACCCCGACGTGAGCCTCACAATAGTAAGCAAAAATCGCCAGGAGAAGAACAGAGTTGGGGTGGAGATGCAGAGCCTGCAAGTTGTACTGGCGGAGAACAGCAAATAAGAACTCAGAGAAAGGAGGCACCAGACCGGCGACGATGGCGCTCACAAAGAGCGGATAGAAGGTCCTCCCCTTGCCGTCAGGCTGGTCGGAGCCGGCCTTGAGCGCAGTCGCACCCTTGCTGCCCTGCGCCACCATCATCAGGCGCATGAGGGCGAGGTTCTTCTCCGGCAGGTTCGGGGAATCCAGAGCCGGTGAGTACCAGGCCTCGGTCGGGGACTTGCGAGGCGCCATGGTGTGCCGGACGAGGAGGATTGAAACAGATCTGGAGGATTTCGGGAGCAAGAAGGAGGAGAGCGAGAAGGGGGAACTAGGGCGAGGCGAACG
The DNA here is from genome assembly GCF_003073215.2 of Triticum urartu. Classification (NCBI taxonomy): domain Eukaryota; kingdom Viridiplantae; phylum Streptophyta; class Magnoliopsida; order Poales; family Poaceae; genus Triticum; species Triticum urartu. The sequence continues at coordinate 483,582,283 of NC_053022.1, read as the reverse complement.
AGAACAAAGCAGGTAAGTCTGGCCCGGGCACCTCTTTTGTCAGATGGGCGGTTGCCGAGGCGTCATGGGGAAGCGCAGGTGCCCATGTCCAATCAATCGCCACGCGGCGCCCGAGGCCGCAGGCTTATTGGGGCCTGCGGCGCTTCGTGCTTGCCTCTTCGCTTCCCTGCTAGGCCAAGCCCGGGCGCGCCTTGGGCCCGGGGGCTACTGTCGGCGTACTGGGAACGGGGGTTCCCAGACTTGCCTGCCTGCGGCCTGCGGCGTGGCTCAAGTGGGGGCCCAGCGCGGCCCATCTTCATCAGCTCAAGCTCAAGACCCTCGCGAGGGGCCAAGCCTCGCGGGGCGGACGACAGGAAGATTCTCAGAGGCGGCCGCATCAGGCAGGCTCGCGAGGAGGCGGAGAGATCAAGGCAGGGGTACCTCGCGAGGAGCCCGTGACGCAAGCCATGACGATCGAGACCAGGCAGGCGCCAGCCTGCACAGTGTCCTTGTTTCCCCTTTGGTGCAAAGGGGGCAAGCACAGGCCAAGGCATCGGGCAAAGGTTACCATTCCGGTGCAACGAGACCAAGACCAGCAGAGCGGCAGGAGGAGGTCACCGTGGAGCCCAAGACGGCGTCACCACCAGTGCTTTTGGCAGCCGAAGACCACCTTTGGTCAGGATAACTTGTACTAGATGTTCCCCTTCAAAATGGCCAATTGTTGGCGCCGTTCCCGCTCATTATTTGGGGAGAGGCCCAGGGGCTCTATAAATAGAGCTAGCCACCACAGAGTGAGAAGGGGAGAGACATCGAGGGAGAGAGATCGAGAGACATCGAGGGAGAGAGATCGAGAGACATCGAGGGGTAGAGACATGGAGAGACATCGAGACAGAGAGACATAGAGAGACATGGAGAGATAGAGACAGCTAGAGATCTGATAGATCCCTAGCAGAGAGAGAGTGAGAGGCGACTGAACTCACCCAAGCAGTTCATCGCACCAGCTCAAGAACACCTATTGCGAGGCTGTTCTTCCCTTGTACTGTTCATCATCAGCCCCTGAGGCAATCCACCACACCACACACACTGGAGTAGGGTATTACACCATAATGGTGGCCCGAACCAGTATAAACCTCGTGTCCCTTGTGTTGTTCGTTGTTTCCAGCTTAGATCACGCGAGGAGATTGGACGTAGATCAGTAGGGGAGAGGTCTCCGCGCGCACCCCAGTGTTCAAACCTTAAGGGTCTGCCGAAACCCGAAATCCGACAATAATATTGATGCCAGAAGGTGCAAAGTTGATAATGATAGTGCAACATACTTGTGGCACTGCCGTTTAAGTCATATTGATGTAAAGCACATGAAGAAACTCCATGAGGATGGACTTTTGGAATCACTTGATTATGAATCATTTGATGCTTGCGAACCATGCCTCATGGGCAAGATGAATAAAACTCTGTTCCCCAGAACAATGGAGCGAGCCACTGAATTATTGGAATTAATACATACTGATGTATGCGGTCCGATGAGTGTTGAGGCTCGTGGCGGGTATCATTATTTTCTGACCTTCACAGATGATTTGAGCAGATATGGGTATATCTACTTAATGAAACATAAGTCTGAAACATTTGAAAAGTTCAAAGAATTTCAGAGTGAAGTGGAAAATCATCGTAACAATAAAATGAAGTTTCTATGATCTGATCACAGAGGCGAATATTTGAGTTACGAGTTTGGTCTTCATTTGAAACAATGTGGAATAGTTTCGCAACTCATGCCACCAGGAACACCACAGTGTAAAGGTGTGTCCGAACGTCATAACCGTACTTTATTAGATATGGTGCGATCTATGATGTCTGTTACCGATTTACCACTATCGTTTTGGGGTTATGCATTAGAGACAGTTGCATTCACATTTAATAGGGCACCATCTAAATCCCTCGAGATGACACAGTATGAACTGTGGTTTGGCAAGAAACCTAAGCTGTCGTTTCTTAAAGTTTGGGGCTACGATGCTTATGTGAAAAAACTTCAGCCTGATAAGCTTGAACCCAAATCAGAGAAATGCTTCTTCATAGGATACCCAAAAGAAATTGTTGAGTACACCTTCTATCACAGATCCGAAGGCAAGATATTCGTTGCTCAGAATGGATCCTTTCTAGAGAAGGAGTTTCTCTTGAAAGAAGTGAGTGGGAGGAAAGTAGAACTTGATGAGGTAATTGTACCTTCTCTCAAATTGGAAAGTAGCTCATCAGAGAAATCCGTTCTCGTGATGCCTACACCAACTAGAGATGCCTGTGTTGCAAGGTGTGAAGTTGAGTAAGACTCAAAGCCAGACCACGGCAGAAGATAGAGAGAGAATGAAAGTCATTCACTATGCCTCAGCCATAGGTTCTATAAAGTATGCCATGTTGTGTACCAGACCTATTGTATACCTTAGCATGAGTTTGGCAAGGGAGTACAATAGTGATCTAGGACTAGATCACTAGACAGCGGTCAAAATTATCCTTAGAGGACTAAGGAAATATTTCTCGATTATGGAGGTGGTAAAGGAGTTCGTCGTAAAGAGTTACGTCGATGCAAGCTTTGACATCGATTTGGATGACTCTGAGTATCGATCTGGATACATATTGAACGTGGGAGCAATTAGCTAGAGTAGCTCCATGCAGAGCATTGTAGACATAGAAAATTTGCAAAATACATACGGCTTTGAATGTGGCAGACCCGTTGACTAAACTTCTCTCACTAGCAAAACATGATCACACCTTAGTACTCTTTGGGTTTTAATCACATAGCGATGTGAACTAGATTATTGACTCTAGTAAACCCTTTGGGTATTAGTCACATGGAGACGTGAACTAATCACATAAAGATGTGAACTATTGGTGTTAGATCACATGACGATGAGAACTAGATTATTGACTCTAGTGCAAGTGCAAGACTGAAGGAAATATGCCCTAGAGGCAATAATAAAGTTGTTATTTTATATTTCCTTATATCATGATAAATGTTTATTATTCATGCTAGAATTGTATTAACCAGAAACTTGATACATGTGTGGATACATAGATAAAACAATGTGTCCCTAGTAAGCCTCTACTAGACTAGCTTGGATGGTTAAGTTTCCTAACCATAGACATGTGTTGTCATTTGATGAATGGGATCACATCATTAGGAGAATGATGTGACAGATAAGACCCATCCGTTAGCTTAGCATAATGATCGTTAAGTTTTATTGATATTGCTTTCTTCATGACTTGTACATATTCCTTTGACTATGAGATTATGCAACTCCCGGATACCGGAGGAATACCTTGTGTGCTATCAAACGTCACAACATAACTAGGTGATTATAAAGATGCTCTACAGGTATCTCCGAAGGTGTTTGTTGGGTTGGCATAGATCGAGATTAGGATTTGGTCACTCCGAGTATCAGAGAGGTATCTCTGGGGCCTCTCGGTAAAGCACATCTATAAGCCTTGCAAGCAATGTGACTAATGAGTTAGTTATGGGATGATGCATTATGGAACGAGTAAAGAGACTTGCCGGTAATGAGATTGAACTAGGTATGATGATACCGACGATCGAATCTCGGGCAAGTAACATACCGATGACAAAGGGAATGACGTATGTTGTCATTGCGGTTTGACCAATAGAGATGTTCGAAGAATATGTAGGAACCAATGTGAGCATTGATACGTCTCCAACGTATCTATAATTTTTGATTGTTCCATGCTATATTATATTCTGTTTGGACATTATTGGGCTTTATTACACACTTTTATATTATTTTTGGGACTAACCTATTAACCGGAGGCCCAACCCAGAATTGCTGGTTTTGCCTATTTTAGGGTTCCGAAGAAAAGGAATATCAAACGGAGTCCAAACGGAACGAAACCTTCGGGAACGTGATTTTCGGAACGACCATGATCCAGAGGACTTGGACCCTACGTCAAGAAATCAACCAGGAGGACACGAGGTAGGGGGCGCGCCTACCCCCCTGGGCGCGCCCTCCACCCTCGTGGGCCCCCTATTGCTCCACCGACTTACTCCTTCCTCCTATATATACCTATGTACCCCCAAACTACCAGATACGGAGCCAAAACCCTAATTCCACCACCGTAACTTTCTGTATCCATGAGATCCCATCTTGGGGCCTGTTTCGGAGCTCCGCCGGAGGGGGCATCGATCACGGAGGGCTTCTACATCAACACCATAGCCCTTCCGATGAAGTGTGAGTAGTTTACCTCAGACCTACAGGTCCATAGTTATTAGCTAGATGGCTTCTTCTCTCTTTTTGTATCTCAATACAAAGTTCTCCCCTCTCTTGTGGAGATATATTCGATGTAATGTTCTTTTCGCGGTGTGTTTGTTGAGACCGATGAATTGTGGGTTTATGATCAAGTTTATCTATGAACAATATTTGAATCTTCTCTGAATTCTTTTATGTATGATTGGTTATCTTTGCAAGTCTCTTCGAATTATCAGTTTGGTTTGGCCTACTAGATTGATCTTTCTTGCAATGGGAGAAGTGCTTAGCTTTGGGTTCAATCTTGCGGTGTCCTATCCCAGTGACAGTAGGGGCAGCAAGGCACGTATTGTATTGTTGCCATCGAGGATAACAAGATGGGGTTTATTTCATATTGCATGAGTTTATCCCTCTACATCATGTCATCTTGCTTAAAGCGTTACTCTGTTCTCTTGAACTTAATACTCTAGATGCATGCTGGATAGCGGTCGATGTGTGGAGTAATAATAGTAGATGCAGGCAGGAGTCGGTCTACTTGTTTCAGACGTGATGCCTATATACATGATCATACCTAGATATTCTCATACCTATGCTCAAATCTGTCAGTTGCTCAACGGTAATTTGTTTACCCGTCGTGAATACTTATGCTCTCAAGAGAAGCCATAGTGAAACCTATGGCCCCCGGGTCTATCTTCCATCATATTAATCTTCCAATACTGAGTTATTTCCTTTGCCTTTTATTTTACTTTGCATCTTTATCATGAAAATACCAAAAATATTATCTTATAATATCTATCAGATCTCACTCTCGTAAGTGACCGTGTAGGGATTGACAACCCCTTATCGCATTGGTTGCGAGGATTTATTTGTTTGTGTAGGTACGAGGGACTCGTGCGTGGCCTCCTACTGGATTGATACCTTGGTTCTCAAAAATTGAGGGAAATACTTACGCTACTCTACTGCATTACCCTTTCCTCTTCAAGGGAAAACCAACGCAAGTGCTCAAGAGGTAGCAAGAAGGATTTCTGGCGCCGTTGCCGGGGAGGTCTACGCAAAAGTCAACATACCAAGTACCCATCACAACCCTTGTCTCCCACATTACATTATTTGCCATTTGCCTCTTGTTTTCCTCTCCCCCACTTCACCCTTGCCGTTTTATTCGCCCTCTCTCTCTATCCTCCCTCTCTTTCTCTATTTGCCTCTTTTTGCATGTTCCTCGTTTGCTTGTGTGTTGGATTGCTTGCTTGTCATTATGGCTAGTCCCTTATCTTCTCCCTTATCTCCCGAGAATGAAGTTCTTAATTTTAAACAAAGGGAAGGAGAAAATTTAAAAGACGCTTGGTATAGGATTTGCAATGCTCAAAATAGATCTACCAAGAAGCAATCCACTTCCGTTATTCTCCGCAATTTTTACGTAGGCACTACTCCTTGGTACAGATATATCCTTGATACCATTACTAGAGGGAATTTCTTGGTTAGCCATACTTTTGATTCTTATAATGCTATGATAGATTTATTTGGCTCACCCCCTCTTATGATTAATGGAACTATGTTAACTTTGGAGCATGTAATGCAAAAACTTGAAATTATTGAAAATAAATTTGCTACCATTGAGTTAATTGAAAGTTTCAATAAAAATATCCACAACAAAATTACCCAATATGGATCTAAAGTAGGAGTAACTTTGAAAAATATTAAAGAGAAGGAACCTATAGTTAATGAAAGAATAAATCATGATTCCACTAGAATCGATAAACTTGAGGGTATTATTACCAACTTGGTAACCGTTTTTTCTTCCGTAAAGAATACTCCAAATCCTCCAACTAAAAGTGCCAAGCTTATGTATGTTCCTAAAAACAAGGGTGAATCCTCTAGCAAGGAAACCGCAGATTTCAAATCTATAAGTATTCATCCTAATCTTTTTGCTATCATTAAGGAACCATTTGCTACTAATGATTTTTTCGATCTTGTGCCTAGAAGTTTGATTATTGATAAAAGGGAAGAAACTCCTAAAGGTGATAGATGTCTTATTAAAGAACTACCAACCAAAGATGGCAACACCTAGATCTATCCTTGCTTTTTATGCCTAGCTAGGGGCGTTAAACGATATCGCTTGTTGGGAGGCAACCCAATTTTATTTTTATTCCTTGATTTTTGCTCCTGTTTAGTAATAAATAATTTATCTAGCTTCTGTTTTGGTTGTGTTTTTTGTGTTTAATTAGTATTTGTGCCAAGTAGAACCGTTGGGAAGACTTGGGGGAAGTCTTGTTAATCTTGCTGTAAAAAAACAGAAACTTTAGCGCTCACGAGAACTGCTGCCATTTTTATTTGGAAAGTTATATTTAGTTAATTCTTTCTGCAGATGTTTAATAGATAAATTACTCCCGTACATAAATTTATTTTAGAATTTTTGGGGTTCCAGATCTTGCGTTAGCTACAGATTACTACAGACTGTTCTGTTTTTGACAGATTCTGTTTTTCGTGTGTTGTTTGCTTATTTTGATGAATCTATGGCTAGTAAAATAGTTTATAAACCATAGATAAGTTGGAATACAGTAGGTTTAACACCAATATAAATAAAGAATGAGTTCATTACAGTACCTTGAAATGTTGTTTTGTTTTCTTTCGCTAACGGAGCTCACGAGATTTTCTACTTTAAGTTTTGTGTTGTGAAGTTTTCAAGTTTTGGGTAAAGATTTGATGGATTATGGAACAAGGAGTGGCAAGAGCCTAAGCTTGGGGATTCCCATGGCACCCCCAAGATAATCTAAGGACACCTAAAAGCCAAATCTTGGGGATGCCCCGGAAGGCACCCCCTCTTTCGTCTACTTCTATCGGTAACTTTACTTGGAGCTATATTTTTATTTACCACATGATATGTGTTTTGCTTGGAGTGTCTTGTATTATTTGAGTATTTATTTGTCACTTTTCCACAATCATCCTTGCTTCACACACCTTTTTGAGAGATACACACATGATTCGGAAAATATTAGAATACTCTATGTGCTTCACTTATATCTTTTGAGTTATATGGTTTTTGCTCTAGTGCTTCACTTATATCTTTTAGAGCACGGTGGTAGATTTGTTTTATAGAAACCATTGTTCTCTCATGATTCACTTAGATTATTTTGAGAGTCCTACAAAACAGCATGGTGATTTGCTTTAATTATTCGAGGCATTCAAGATTAATAAATAAAATTTTCTTATGAGTGTGTTGAATACTATGAAAAGTTTGAAACTTGATAATTATTTTGAGATATGGAGATGGTGATATTAGAGTCGTGCTAGTTGAGTAGTTGTGAATTTGAGAAATGCTTGTGTTGAAGTTTGTGATTCCCGTAGCATGCACGTATGGTGAACTGTTATGTTAAGAAGTCGGAGCATGATATATTTATTGATTGTCCTCCTTATGAGTGGCGGTCGGGGACGAGCGATGGTCTTTTCCTACCAATCTATCCCCCTAGGAGCATGCACATAGTACTTTGCTTTGATAACTAATAGATTTTTGCAATAAGTATGTGAGTTCTTTATGACTAATGTTGAGTCCATGGATTATACGCACTCTCACCCTTCCACCATTGCTAGCCTCTCTAATACCGCGCACCTTTCGCCGGTATCATACACCCACCATATACCTTCCTCAAAACAGCCACCATACCTACCTATCATGGCATTTCCATAGCCATTCCGAGATATATTGCCATGCAACTTTCCACCGTTCCGTTTATCATGACACAATCGAATCTTGGGCAAGTAACATACCGATGACAAAGGGAATGACGTATGTTGTCATTGTGGTTTGACTGATAGAGATGTTCGAAGAATATGTAGGAACCAATGTGAGCATTGATACGTCTCCAACGTATCTATAATTTTTTATTGTTCCATGCTATATTATATTCTGTTTTGGACATTATTGGGCTTTATTATACACTTTTATATTATTTTTGGGACTAATCTATTAACCGGAGGCCCGGCCCAGAATTGTTTTTTTTGCCTATTTTAGGGTTTCGAAGAAAAGGAATATCAAACGGAGTCCAAATGGAATGAAACCTTCGGGAACGTGATTTTCGGAACCAACATGATCCAGAGGACTTGGACCCTACGTCAAGAAATCAACCAGGAGGCCACAAGGTAGGGGGCGCGCCTACCCCCTGGGCGCTCCCTCCACCCTCGTGGGGCCCCTGTTGCTCCACCGACGTACTCCTTCCTCCTATATATACCTACGTACCCCCAAACTACCAGATACGAAGCCAAAACCCTAATTCCACCGCCGTAACTTGCTGTATCCACGAGATCCCATCTTGGGGCCTGTTCCGGAGCTCCGCCGGAGGGGGCATCGATCACGGAGGGCTTCTACATCAACACCATAGCCCTTCCGATGAAGTGTGAGTAGTTTACCTCAGACCTACAGGTCCATAGTTATTAGCTAGATGGCTTCTTCTCTCTTTTTGGATCTCAATACAAAGTTCTCCCCTCTCTTGTGGAGATATATTCGATGTAATGTTCTTTTCGCGGTGTGTTTGTTGAGACCGATGAATTGTGGGTTTATGATCAAGTTTATCTATGAACAATATTTGAATCTTCTCTGAATTCTTTTATGTATGATTGGTTATCTTTGCAAGTCTCTTCGAATTATCAGTTTGGTTTGGCCTACTAGATTGATCTTTCTTGCAATGGGAGAAGTGCTTAGCTTTGGGTTCAATCTTGTGGTGTCCTATCCCAGTGACAGTAGGGGCAGCAAGGCACGTATTGTATTGTTGCCATCGAGGATAACAAGATGGGGTTTATTTCATATTTCATGAGTTTATCCCTCTACATCATGTCATCTTGCTTAAAGCGTTACTCTGTTCTCTTGAACTTAATACTCTAGATGCATGCTGGATAGCGGTCGATGTGTGGAGTAATAATAGTAGATGCAGGCAGGAGTCGGTCTACTTGTTTCGGACGTGATGCCTATATACATGATCATACCTAGATATTCTCATACCTATGCTCAATTCTGTTAGTTGCTCAACGGTAATTTGTTTACCCGTCGTGAATACTTATGCTCTCAAGAGAAGCCACTAGTGAAACCTATGGCCCCCGGGTCTATCTTCCATCATATTAATCTTCCAATACTGAGTTATTTCCTTTGCCTTTTATTTTACTTTGCACCTTTATCATGAAAATACCAAAAATATTATCTTATCATATCTATCAGATCTCACTCTCGTAAGTGACCGTGTAGGGATTGACAACCCCTTATCGCGTTGGTTGTGAGGATTTATTTGTTTGTGTAGGTACGAGAGACTCGTGCGTGGCCTCCTACTGGATTGATACCTTGGTTCCCAAAAACTGAGGGAAATACTTATGCTACTCTGCTGCATCACCCTTTCCTCTTCAAGGGAAAACCAATGCAAGTGCTCAAGAGGTAGCAAGCATTGATACGTCCATTTTGCATCATGCTTTTATATCAATATTTATTGCATTATGGGCTGTTATTACACATAATGTCACAATACTTATGCCTATTCTCTCTTATTTTACAAGGTTTACATGAAGAGGGAGAATGCTGGCAGCTGGAATTATGGGCTAGAAAAGGAGCAAATATTAGAGACCTATTCTGCACAACTCCAAAAGTCCTAAAACTCCACGGAAGTCAGTTTCAGAATATATAAAAAATATTGGGCGAAGGAAGCACGAGAGGGGGGGCACCAACCATCCACGAGGGTGGGAGCGCGCCCAACCCCCTGGGTGCGCCCCCTGCCTCGTGGGCCCCCTGGCAAGCCTCCGGTGCCTATCTTCTGCTATATGAAGTCTTTCGTCCGAGAAAAAATCATAAGCAAGCTCACGGGACAAAACTCCGCCGCCACGAGGCGGAACCAATCTAGGGCTCCGGTGGAGCTGTTCTGCCGGGGAAACATCCCTCCGGGAGGGGGAAGTCATCACCATCGATCCTCTCATCGGGAGGGGGTCAATCTCCATCAACATCTTCACCAGCACCATCTCATCTCAAACCCTAGTTCATCTCTTGTATCCAATCTTTGTCTCAAAACCTCATATTGGTACATGTGGGTTACTAGTAGTGTTGATTACTCCTTGTAGTTGATGCTAGTTGGTTTATTCGGTGGAAGATCATATGTTCAGATCCTTTATGCATATTAATACCCCTCTGATTATGAACATGAATATGATTTGTGAGTAGTTACATTTGTTCCTGAGGACATGGGAGAAGTCTTGCTATAAGTAGTCATGTGAATTTGGTATTCGTTCGATATTTTGATGAGATGTATGTTGTCTCCCCTCTAGTGGTGTCATGTGAACGTCAACTACATGACACTTCGCCATTGTTTGGGACTAGAGGAAGGCATTGAGAAGTCATAAGTAGATGATGGGTTGCTAGAGTGACAGAAGCTTAAACCCTAGTTTATGCGTTGCTTCGTAAGGGGCTGATTTGGATCCATATGTTTCATGCTATGGTTAGTGAGGGAGTCCTGGATTAGGGGGTCTCCGGACAGCCAGACTATATCCTTTGGCCGGACTGTTGGACTATGAAGATACGAGATTGAAGACTTCGTCCCGTGTCCGGATGGGACTCTACTTGGCATGGAAGGCAAGCTAGGAAATACGGATATGCATATCTCCTTCTTTGTAACCGACCTTGTGTAACCCTAGCCTCCTCCGGTGTCTATATAAACCGGAGGGTTTTAGTCCATAGGACAACATACAATCATACCATAGGCTAGCTTCTAGGGTTTAGCCTCTCTGATCTCGTGGTAGATCAACTCTTGTACTACTCATATTATCAAGAATAATCAAGCAGGACGTAGGGTTTTACCTCCATCAAGAGGGCCCGAACCTGGGTAAAACATCGTGTCCCCTGCCTCCTCTTACCATCCGCCTTAGACGCACAGTTCGGGACCCCCTACCCAAGATCCGCCGGTTTTGACACCGACATTGGTGCTTTCATTGAGAGTTCCTCTGTGTCGTCATCATTAGGCTTGATGGCTCCTTCGATCATCGATAGCGATGCAATCCAGGGTGAGACTTTTCTCCCTGGACAGATCTTTGTATTCGGCGGCTCCGCACTGCGGGCCAACTCGCTTGGCCATCTAGAGCAGATCAAGAGCTACGCCCCTGGCTATCAGGTCAAATTTGGAAACTTGAACTACACAACCGACATCCATGGAGACTTGATCTTCGACGAATTCGAGCCCTTGCCAAGTGCGCCGCATGGTCACGATGAGCACGACTTAGCTCTACCATCAGACAATGTTCGGGAGATCGCACCGGCGACCGCTCCGACCCTCAAATCGGAGCCAATTGCGCCATCCAGTGATGGGTGGATAGACCCCGCCGCGGAGGCCGCACTCTCATCGGCGATCGAGCCGAGTATCGACCTTACCCTTCACGAGAGCCGTGATGCCAAACTGCCGGATTCTTCCCCGGCCACGGACTCCGAACCGCCTGCGCCCGTGCCTACCGAATCCAACTGGGCGCCGATCATGGAGTTCACCTCCGCGGATATCTTTCAGCACTCGCCCTTCGGCGACACATTGAACTCATTAAGGTCTCTCTCTCTCTGTCAGGAGAGACCTGGCCGAACCATGTCTAGCAGAATTGGGAGGCAGATGACGAAGAAATTAGCCGCCCACCCACCACCCACTTAGTAGCCACTGTCGACGATTTAACCGACATGCTCGACTCCGAAGGCATCGATGGTATGGACGGCGATGCAGGAGACGAACAGGAACCACTGCCCACAGGGCACTGGACGCCCACTTCATCATATGATGTATACATGGTGGACACACCCAAAGAAAATGACGACGAAGAACGGAAGGACGCAACGAAGGGTTGTTCCCTCGAGAAGCAGTCAAAGCGGCGGCATAAGCGCCGCTCCAAATCCCGCCTCGGCAGAAGCAGCGATCATATAAACCCAGCGATAGAGCAAGGCGAGCCAGCGAACGACAAACACGGCCAACCATCGTCCGACCACGGCAATACGGAGAATCAAACCGAACAACCCGACTCCGTCAAAGATAACAGTCCGGATAACATCACACCGGACAGGCACCCGGAGCAACAGAATACCCATAAAAGGCTTGTCGCCAATGCGAGGAGTCTGAAAAAGCAGAAGCAAAGGCTCAGGGCTGCACAAGACACTCTCAGAATCAGATGGAGTGAAGTACTCAACACTGAAGCGAAGTACGGCGGTAATCGCCACACCAAGAGGTACCCGAAACGAAAGTTGCTACCTGAATTCGACGAGGAGGCCTTAGATCCCCCGCAATCAAAAAACAAAACGGCCATCCGGTCGGATAGACGACCTCGTGGCCAACATAGAACGGCAAACGACACCGCACATAAGCCAGTACGCGATCCGCGTGAGGGCTCGCATCAAAAGGACGGCGCAACCAGATCCATCTATGGGCCACGCAAGCGTGCTCCAGCATGCAATGGAAAACAACAAACATCCCAACACCACGGTACACCCAAATACAGGGGTGCCGCACACCCCCTATGTTTCACCGATGAGGTGCTGGACCACGAATTTCCAGAGGGATTCAAACCCGTAAACATAGAGGCGTATGACGGAACGACAGACCCTGGGGTCTAGATTGAGGACTACATCCTCCATATCCATATGGCTCAAGGAGATGATCTCCACGCCATCAAGTACTTACCCCTCAAGCTCAAAGGGCCAGCTCGGCACTGGCTTAAAAGCCTCCCGGAAAACTCCATTGGAAGCTGGGAAGAGCTCGAAGACGCTTTTCGGGCAAATTTTCAAGGGACCTATGTCCGACCACCGGATGTAGACGATTTGAGTCATATAACTCAACAACCCAGAGAGTCAGCCCGAAAGCTTTGGAACAGGTTCCTCACTAAAAAGAACCAAATAGTCGACTGTCCGGACGCCGAAGCCTTAGCATCTTTTAAGCATAGCGTTTGAGACGAATGGCTTGCCAGACACCTCGGCCAAGAAAAGCCGAGAACAATGTCAGCATTAACAAGCCTCATGACCCGCTTTTGCGCGGGCGAGGATAGCTGGTTAGCCCGATGCAGCACCAGCAACTCAAGTACATCCGAAGTCAGGGACGAAAACGGGAAACCACGACACAGCAAAAACAAGCGCCGGAATAAAGAAGACAGCCCAAAGAGCACGGCGGTAAACGCCAGATTTAGAAGCTCTCGGCCAGGTCAACAAAATCTGCCCTCCAAAGGCAACAGAGACGAACTGTCCAGCCTAAACAAGATTCTGGATAAAATATGTCAGATCCACAGCACCCCCGATAAACCTGCAATTCATACCCATAGAGAATGTTGGGTTTTCAAGCAGTCCGACAAGCTCAACGCCGAACATAAGGGGCAGGATACACCAAGCGAAGACGAGGACGAGCCTCGCAAGCAAAGCACTAGGGAACAGAAGAAATTCCCACCAGAAGTCAAAACAGTAAATGTGTTACACGTAACAAAGGGGAGAAACAAAGCGGCATTCCTAGTGACACATGCCCCAGGGCCTATCACCGCGGAGTTCTGCCACTGGTCGTCCCAACCGATCACCTTTGACCATCGGAATTACTCGGCAAGTATCCGGAGTGCAGGATGGGCTGCCTTGGTATTGGACCCAATAATTGACGGATACCACTTCACACGAGTCCTGATGGACGGCGGCAGTAGTTTAAACCTGATATATCAGGACATAGTCCGCAAAATGGGGATAGACCCAACAAAAATTAGTCGCAGCAATACTACCTTTAAAGGAGTAACGCCAGGCCCAGAGGCCCATTGCACGGGCTCCCTGCTACTAGAAGTTATATTCGGCTTTCCCGTTAACTTCCGCAGCGAAAATTTAACGTTCCACACCGCTCCATTCCAAAGTGGCTATCAAGCACTACTCGGACGCGAAGCTTTCGCTCGCTTTAACGCAATACCGCATTATGCTTCTCTCATGCTTAAGATGCCCGGTCCACGTGGCATCATTATAGTAAATGGAAATATTGAGCGCTCCTTGCGCGCGGAAGACCGTGCGGCTGCCTTGGCAGCCGCACACTAAACGGCCTCACCAACTAAAGCATCTGACAGGTCGTTAAGACCACGGACACGGTTGGACGAGTCCGGCGCAGCTATATGTAATTAATACAGGCTTGATGGCTATACCCCTATTACAATACAAGGGGCTCAACGTGTGCAAACAAGTGACAATTAGGCTCAACTTTACTCATTTCGAACTGCACATGGTTTATTTAGTATAACCTACCTTTTGCACGACAACTTTTCAATTAAGTTCCTTTCTTTTTCAGATGACCATCGTGCTACAACCGTCCAGAATACGGCACAACGGAGACACAGGCGCAAACGTGCAGCAGGGACCCATTCCAAGGATTCTTTTTAGATTAAGACCCTGCGTAAACCTTTTTTACTGTCTCTTGTTGATACACATCCCTCGGATTCTCAGTACAATTGAGAAGGATGCTGACGTATTGGCATGTGGCCATGTTAGAATACTGCACGTACCTGGACACCAGGGGCTTATTACAAAGGGCACTATTTCGACCCGGTTTACAACATAAAGACCGAATACCCTAGGGAGTGTTCGGCGTCGCAAGTTTGGCCTTATATGCATCAGCTTCGAATCATGTCTTTGCTCAAATGTTGGGTTTGCCCGGCTCCTGTGTTTTGCTGCTTTACGTTCCGCTCTATCGGCTAAAGCGCACCAGGAGAACTACTGCGATTGTGCCCTGGTTCATCCGGACAAGCACCTCAGTAGAGAAAGCTGAAAACTGACTGTCATGATATAGCATGAGACTGGTCAACCACTCGATGACCTAGCGGAATCTTCGGAATTCCTCCGCCTTAACGAAGGGCCGTTTCCCGGACAGGCATGTACGCGCCCTGAATCCGGATGAGCGCGGAGCCACCAGGGGCTATATAGTAGCCCCACTGTCAAACTCCTCTGGCTAAGTGAAAGTGTTAAAGCATTATAGTCCGGTTGCCTAGTTCGCTGCGCTATCACCTCCTTAATGGACCAAGACGTTGGATCAAGTGTGAACATGCGTCTTCTGTGAACACCCCCGCATTATATGCGTGGGGGCTGAAGCCGATGACTGCCATCTTTCAGGTTATATACATATATACATAAACGGCCGCACAGGAGGCATCATAGCACTTTCGGGCAAAAGTATAAATACAGCCTTGATAAATTCAATAAAACATTGTTTGTACAATGGTACTACATGTCACTGGAAAATAATATTCTTCGAGCACTGAGCCTCTATCGAACGAGCGCGTTCAAGGACTTCTTCAAAGTAATGCTCGACAGCCACTCGGCCTATGGCCGAACCCTGTGCCGCAACAGTGGTGACCTCCATCTCCACCTAGTATGTTTTGACATGGGCAAGGGCCATCCGCGCACCTTCTATGCACGCTGATCTCTTTACAGCATCGATGCGTGGCACAGCTTCAAGGAATTGTTGCACTAAGCTAAAGTAGCTACTCGGCATTGGCCCTCCCGGCCATAGGTGATCCACAACGGACCTCATGACAAGTCCGGACAACCTATGGAGCTCGGCCCAACCGGTCAATCGCTCATTCAGCACCAGCGGACGGACTGGAGCGTGAAACTGTGACCAGAATAGCTTTTCCACTTCGGGACCTTTCTGATCCTAGAAGTACTCGGCTCCAACAGCAGCACTTGCAGCCAAATCCATGTACGCGTCCGCAGAACTCCATAGCCGATCCAGAGGAGCATACTTCGGATCTCCGAACTTAGTCCGCAACAAGAAGGGCTTCCCAGACACGATATCTGTAGCTTGATTCAGCTCCTCCTTCATCGCTCTAATTTTGGAGCGGGCTTCCTTGGCAGCCACCCGGGCCTTCTCCAGGTCCATCGCCTTCGCCCGGTTTTCCTCTTCAAGAAGCCGGTAACGGTCAGCAGCATCTTTTAACTCCACGGCCATCTTGGCAATTTTTTCTTTGCTCTCGCAATGTGCGGCCTGTTCGGCCATTAACTCTTCGGCCACCTGTAAAGCGGCTGCATTGCTACTCCTTGCTTGCTCCTTGGCTCGGGCAAGCTCCGCACGAAGGGTCTCCATGGCGGCCGCTCCATCTGCAGTCACAACATATTAAAGATACTGGCATCATGCTGCTCTTATTATGTGACGATCACCAGAAAAATCACTCACCCTGTGCCTCGTCAAGCCGCTTGTTGACAAGCACGATGTTGGCATCTGCCGCGTCCAGTTGCCGCTTTAGTTTGGCAAACCCATCAGTCCGGCTAGCCACCGGAGCTTCAACCACCTGCACATAAAGGCGTTCTGGTTATTACCTGGGACTATGATCCTCTGTTTGTTACCGTTCTTGACGACAACCAGAGTCTCAGGGGCTACTATCTGCGTGGGCATACCTAACGTATGTGGTACTATTAAAGGCATACATTATTTTACGTACCTCGAAGCCTTTCAGCAGACTCATAAAAGCTTTGTGAAAACCGCTTTTGGCGGATGAAATCCTTTCAATTACCGTACCCATTAGTGTACGATGCACTTTCGAGACGACAACTTTCCCTAGAAGATCGTTCAGCGCGTCCGACCGCACACAGTACTGACCCGTGCTGTCGCTCTCCTTAGGAGCCGGATACTGGGGATGCCGGGCAGCCAAAGGGTTATCCTCTGGCGATATTGGTGATGGGTTTCGTAGTAATTTCAAAAAATTTCCTACGCACACGCAAGATCATGTGATGCATAGCAACGAGGGGGAGAGTGTTGTCTACGTACCCAACGCAGACCGACTGCGGAAGCGCTGACACGACATAGAGGAAGTAGTCGTACGTCTTCACGATCCAACCGATCAAGCACCGAAACTACGGCACCTCCGAGTTCGAGCACACGTTCAGCTCGATGACGATCCCCGGACTCCGATCCAGCAAAGTGTCGGGGAAGAGTTCCGTCAGCACGACGGCGTGGTGACGATCTTGATGAACTACAGCAGCAGGGCATCGCCTAAACTCCACTACAGTATTATCGAGGAATATGGTGGCAGGGGGCACCGCACACGGCTAAGGAATAGATCACGTGGATCAACTTGTGTGTTTCTGGGATACCTCTCCGACAATCGGAGTGACAAATCCTAATCTCGAAATACGCCAACCCAACATCTACCTTTGGAGACAACTGTAATGCTCCTTTATAATCACCCAGTTACGTTGTGACGTTTGGTAGCACCCAAAGTGTTCCTCCGGCAAACGGGAGTTGCATAATCTCATAGTCATAGGAACATGTATAAGTCATGAAGAAAAGCAATAGCAACATACTAAACGATCGGGTGCTAAGCTAATGGAATGGGTCATGTCAATCAGATCATTCAACTAATGATGTGACCTCGTTAATCAAATAACAACTTATTGTTCATGGTTAGGAAACATAACCATCTTTGATTAACGAGCTAGTCAAGTAGAGGCATACTAGTGACACTTTGTTTGTCTATGTATTCACACATGTATTATGTTTCCGGTTAATACAATTCTAGCATGAATAATAAACATTTATCATGATTATAAGGAAATAAATAATAACTTTATTATTGCCTCTAGGGCATATTTCCTTCATCTCCCACTTGCACTAGAGTCAATAATCTAGATTACACTGTAATGATTCTAACACCCATGGAGCCTTGGTGCTGATCATGTTTTGCTCGTGGAAGAGGCTTAGTCAACGGGTCTGCAACATTCAGATCCGTATGTATCTTGCAAATCTCTATGTCTCCCACCTGGACTAGATCCCGGATGGAATTGAAGCGTCTTTTGATGTGTTTGGTCCTTTTGTGAAATCTGGATTCTTTTGCCAAGGCAATTGCACCAGTATTGTCACAAAAGATTTTCATTGGACCCGATGCACTAGGTATGACACCTAGATCGGATATGAACTCCATCATCCAGACTCCTTCGTTCGCTGCTTCCGAAGCAGCTATGTACTCCGCTTTACATGTAGATCCTGCTACGACGCTTTGTTTAGAACTGCACCAACTGACAGCTCCACCGTTTAATGTAAACACGTATCCGGTTTGCGATTTAGAATCGTCCGGATCATTGTCAAAGCTTGCATCAACGTAACCTTTTACAGTGAGCTCTTTGTCACCTCCATATACGAGAAACATATCCTTAGTCCTTTTCAGGTATTTCAGGATGTTCTTGACCGCTGTCCAGTGATCCACTCCTGGATTACTTTGGTACCTCCCTGCTAAACTTATAGCAAGGCACACATTAGGTCTGGTACATAGCATTGCATACATGATAGATCCTATGGCTGATGCATAGGGAACATCTTTCATATTCTCTCTATCTTCTGTAGTGGTCGGGCATTGAGTCTTACTCAACTTCATACCTTGTAACACAGGCAAGAACCCTTTCTTTGCTTGATCCATTTTGAACTTCTTCAAAAAAAATCAAGGTATGTGCTTTGTGAAAGTCCAATTAAGCGTCTTGATCTATCTCTATAGATCTTAATGCCTAATATGTAAGCAGCTTCACCGAGGTCTTTCATTGAAAAAAAATTATTCAAGTATCCTTTTATGCTATCCAGAAATTCTATATCATTTCCAATCAGCAATATGTCATCCATATATAATATTAGAAATGCTACAGAGCTCCCACTCACTTTCTTGTAAATACAGGCTTCTCCGAAAGTCTGTATAAAACCAAATGCTTTGATCACACTATCAAAGCGTTTATTCCAACTCCGAGAGGCTTGCACCAGTCCATAAATGGATCGCTGGAGCTTGCACACTTTGTTAGCTCCCTTTGGATCGACAAAACCTTCCGGTTGCATCATATACAACTCTTCTTCCAGAAATCCATTCAGGAATGCAGTTTTTACATCCATCTGCCAAATTTCATAATCATAAAATGTGGCAATCGCTAACATGATTCGGACGGACTTAAGCATCGCTACGGGTGAGAAGGTCTCATCGTAGTCAATCCCTTGAACTTGCCGAAAACCTTTTGCGACAAGTCGAGCTTTGTAGACAGTAACATTACCATCAGCGTCAGTCTTCCTCTTAAAGATCCATTTATTCTCAATTGCTTGCCGATCATCGGGCAAGTCAACCAAAGTCCATACTTTGTTCTCATACATGGATCCCATCTCAGATTTCATGGCTTCAAGCCACTTTGCGGAATCTGGGCTCACCATCGCTTCTTCATAGTTCGTAGGTTCATCATGATCTAGTAGCATGACTTCTAGAACTAGATTACCGTACCACTCTGGTGCGGATCTTACTCTGGTTGATCTACGAGGTTCAGTAGTATCTTGTTCTGAAGTTTCATGATCATTATCATTAGCTTCCTCACTTATTGGTGTAGGTGTCACAGAAACAGTTTTCTGTGATGTACTACTTTCCAACAAGGGAGCAGGTACAGTTACCTCGTCAAGTTCTACTTTTCTCCCACTCACTTCTTTCGAGAGAAACTCCTTCTCAAGAAAGTTTCCGAATTTAGCAACAAAAGTCTTGCCTTCGGATCTGTGATAGAAGGTGTATCCAATAGTTTCCTTTGGATATCCTATGAAGACACATTTCTCCGATTTGGGTTCAAGCTTATCAGGTTGAAGCTTTTTCACATAAGCATCGCAGCCCCAAACTTTCAGAAATGACAACTTTGGTTTCTTGCCAAACCATAGTTCATAAGGCGTCGTCTCAACGGATTTTGATGGTGCCCTGTTTAACGTGAATGCGGCCGTCTCTAGAGCGTATCCCCAAGACGATAGCGGTAAATCAGTAAGAGACATCATAGATCGCACCATATCTAGTAAAGTACGATTACGACGTTCGGACACACCATTACGCTGTGGTGTTCCGGGTGGCGTGAGTTGCGAAACTATTCCACAGTTTTTCAAATGTACACCAAACTCGTAACTCAAATATTCTCCTCCACGATCAGATCATAGAAACTTTATTTTCTTGTTACGATGATTTTCAACTTCACTCTGAAATTCTTTGAACTTTTCAAATGTTTCAGACTTATGTTTCATTAAGTAGATATATCCATATCTGCTTAAATCATCTGTGAATGTGAGAAAATAATGATATCCGCCACGAGCCTCAATATTCATCGGACCACATACATCGGTATGTATGATTTCCAACAAATCTGTTGCTCTCTCCATAGTACCGGAGAACGGTGTTTTAGTCATCTTGCCCATGAGGCACGGTTCGCAAGTACCAAGTGATTCATAATCAAGCGGTTCCAAAAGTCCATCAGTATGGAGTTTCTTCATGCGCTTTACACCGATATGACCTAAACGACAGTGCCACAAATAAGTTGCACTTTCATTATCAACTCTGCATCTTTTGGCTTCAACATTATGAATATGTGTATTACTACTATCGAGATTCAATAAAAATAGACCACTCTTCAAGGGTGCATGACCATAAAAGATATTACTCATATAAATAGAACAACCATTATTCTCTGATTTAAATGAATAACCGTCTCGCATTAAAAAAGATCCAGATATAA
Source organism: Triticum urartu (assembly GCF_003073215.2). Lineage (NCBI taxonomy): Eukaryota > Viridiplantae > Streptophyta > Magnoliopsida > Poales > Poaceae > Triticum > Triticum urartu. The sequence continues at coordinate 483,561,568 of NC_053022.1, read as the reverse complement.
TGTTCATGCTCAACGCTGGCACCAAATAACAATTATTTAGGTCTAATATTAATCCCGAAGGTAGATGTAGAGGTAGCGTGCCGACCGCGATCACATCGACTTTGGAACCGTTTCCCACGCGCATCGTCACCTCGTCCTTAGCCAATCTTCGCTTAATCCGTAGCCCCTGTTTCGAGTTGCAAATATTAGCAACAGAACCAGTATCAAATACCCAGGTGCTACTGCGAGCATTAGTAAGGTACACATCAATAACATGTATATCACATATACCTTTGTTCACCTTGCCATCCTTCTTATCCGCCAAATACTTGGGGCAGTTCCGCTTCCAGTGACCAGTCTGCTTGCAGTAGAAGCACTCAGTTTCAGGCTTAGGTCCAGACTTGGGTTTCTTCTCTTGAGCAGCAACTGGCTTGCCGTTCTTCTTGAAGTTCCCCTTCTTCTTTCCTTTGCCCTTTTTCTTGAAACTAGTGGTCATGTTGACCATCAACACTTGATGCTCTTTCTTGATTTCTACCTCCGCAGCTTTCAGCATCGCGAAGAGCTCGGGAATAGTCTTGTTCATCCCTTGCATATTATAGTTCATCACGAAGCTCTTGTAGCTTGGTGGCAGTGATTGGAGAATTCTGTCAATGATGCAATCATCTGGAAGATTAACTCCCAATTGAATCAAGTGATTATTATACCCAGACATTTTGAGTATATGCTCACTAACAGAACTGTTCTCTTCCATCTTGCAGCTATAGAACTTATTGGAGACTTCATATCTCTCAATCCGGGCATTTGCTTGAAATATTAACTTCAACTCCTGAAACATCTCATATGCTCCATGACGTTCAAAACGTCGTTGAAGTCCCGATTCTAAGCCGTAAAGCATGGCACACTGAACTATCGAGTAGTCATCAGCTTTGCTCTGCCAGACGTTCATAACATCTGGTGTTGCTCCAGCAGCAGGCCTGGCACCCAGCGGTGCTTCCAGGACGTAATTCTTCTGTGCAGCAATGAGGATAATCCTCAAGTTACGGACCCAGTCCGTGTAATTGCTACCATCATCTTTCAACTTTGCTTTCTCAAGGAACGCATTAAAATTCAACGGAACAACAGCACGAGCCATCTATCTACAATCAACATAAACAAGCAAGATACTATCAGGTACTAAGTTCATGATAAATTTAAGTTCAATTAATCATATTACTGAAGAACTCCCACTTAGATAGACATCCCTCTAATCCTCTAAGTGATCACGTGATCCAAATCAACTAAACCATGTCCGATCATCACGTGAGATGGAGTAGTTTCATCGGTGAACATCATTATGTTGATCATATCTACTATATGATTCACGCTCGACCTTTCGGTCTCCGTGTTCCGAGGCCATATCTGTATATGCTTGGCTCGTCAAGTTTAACCTGAGTATTCCGCGTGTGCAACTGTTTTGCACCCGTTGTATTTGAACGTAGAGCCTATCACACCCGATCATCACGTGGTGTCTCAGCACGAAGAACTTTCGCAACGGTGCATACTCAGGGAGAACACTTCTTGATAATTTAGTGAGAGATCATCTTATAATGCTACCGTCAATCAAAGCAAGATAAGATGCATAAAAGATAAACATCACATGCAATCAATATAAGTGATATGATATGGCCATCATCATCTTGTGCCTGTGATCTCCATCTCCAAAGCACCGTCATGATCACCAATGTCACCGGCGTGACACCTTGAGCTCCATCGTAGCATCGTTGTCGTCTCACCAATCTTATGCTTCCACGACTATCACTACCGTTTAGTAATAAAGTAAAGCATTACATCGCGATTGCATTGCATACAATAAAGCGACAACCATATGGCTCCTGCCAGTTGCCGATAACTTGGTTACAAAACATGATCATCTCATACAATAAAATTCAGCATCATGCCTTGACCATATCACATCACAACATGCCCTGCAAAAACAAGTTAGACGTCCTCTACTTTGTTGTTGCAAGTTTTACGTGGCTGCTATGGGCTTTAAGCAAGAACCAATCTCACCTACGCATCAAAACCACAATGATAGTTTGTCAAATAGACTCCGTTTTAACCTTCGCAAGGACCGGGCGTAGCCATACTTGGTTCAACTAAAGTTGGAGAGACAGTCGCCCGCAAGCCACCTGTGTGCAAAGCACGTCGGGAGAACCGGTCTCGCGTAAGCGTACGCGTAATGTTGGTCCGGGTCGTCTCGTCCAACAATACCGCCGAACCAAAGTATGACATGCTGGTAGGCAGTATGACTTGTATCGTCCACAACTCACTTGTGTTCTACTCATGCAAATAACATAAACATAAATAACCTAGGCTCGGATGCCACTGATGGGTTTCGTAGTAATTTCAAAAAAATTCCTACGCACACGCAAGATCATGTGATGCATAGCAACGAGGGGGAGAGTGTTATCTATGTACCCAACGCAGACCGACTGCGGAAGCGCTGACACGACGTAGAGGAAGTAGTCGTACGTCTTCACGATCCAACCGATCAAGCACCGAAACTACGGCACCTCCGAGTTCGAGCACACGTTCAGCTCGATGACGATCCCCGGACTCCGATCCAGCAAAGTGTCGGGGAAGAGTTCCGTCAGCACGACGGCATGGTGACGATCTTGATGAACTACAGCAGCAGGGCTTCGCCTAAACTCTGCTACAGTATTATCGAGGAATATGGTGGCAGGGGGCACCGCACACGGCTAAGGAATAGATCACGTGGATCAACTTGTGTGTTTCTGGGGTGCCTCTGCCTCAGTATATAAAGGAGCCAAGGGGGGAGGGGGCGCCGGCCAAGGAGGAGGGCGCAGGAGGAGTCCTACTCCTTCCGGGAGTAGGACTCCCCTCCAATCCTATTCCAACTAGGATTCCCCAAAGGGGGAAAGAGGGAGAGGGGGGCCGGCCACCTTCTCCTAGTCCTAATAGGACTAGGGGAGGGGGAAGTGGCGCAGCCACCTTGGGCTGCCCCTTTCTCCTTTCCACTAAGGCCCATGAAGGCCCATATGGATCCCGGGGGGTTCCGGTAACCTCCCGGTAACCTGGTAAAATCCCGATTTCACCCGGAACACTTCCGATGTCCAAACATAGGCTTCCAATATATCAATCTTTACGTCTCGACCATTTTGAGACTCCTCGTCATGTCCGTGATCACATCCGGGACTCCGAACAACATTCGGTACATCAAAATGCATAAACTCATAATATAACTGTCATCGTAACCTTAAGCGTGCGGACCCTACGGGTTCAAGAACAATGTAGACATGATCGAGACATGTCTCCGGTCAATAACCAATAGCGGGACCTGGATGCCCATATTGGCTCCTACATATTCTACAAAGATCTTTATCGGTCAGACCGCATAACAACATACGTTGTTCCCTTTGTCATCGGTATGTTACTTGCCCGAGATTCGATCGTCGGTATCCAATACCTAGTTCAATCTCGTTACCGGCAAGTCTCTTTACTCGTTCCGTAATACATCATCTCGCAACTAACTCATTAGTTGCAATGCTTGCAAGGCTTATGTGATGTGCATTACCGAGAGGGCCCAGAGATACCTCTCCGACAATCGGAGTGACAAATCCTAATCTCGAAATACGCCAACCCAACATCTACCTTTGGATACACCTGTAATGCTCCTTTATAATCACCCAGTTACGTTGTGACGTTTGGTAGCACCCAAAGTGTTCCTCCGGCAAACGGGAGTTGCATAATCTCATAGTC